>NC_087115.1:5043671-5344126 GCF_963855985.1 Ostrinia nubilalis | reverse complement strand
CGGTTTAACGATTAACGAAGTTAACTATTTGATTAACGGTGCCCAGCTATGGCGACGACGCGCGCCCGCAGTGAGTGTGCGAGCGCGACAGCTCACGGACCAGAGCCCCGATTACGGTAACTTTTAACGTTTCCAATCCAGACGCGCTTCATCGATTCTGCGATACGATTGGTCAAAACAGCTGACGTACGCTGTTGAACGACCAATCGTATCGCAGAATCGAGAAGCGTGTCTGGATTGGAGACGTTAAAAATTACCGTAATCGGGGCTCAGGCCACAGATATAGATATACCTAGATAACGCGAATGCACCTACTTCGCGTGTCCCGATCCCGATAAATCATCGGAATGAGCTGCCGCTGCTTACAGTCCACGCGCGTCTGTTGTTGCATGCGGACGGCCGCGAAAACTAGAAAAATGCCTCAATGTGTGATAATTAATTGCAATAAGCCAAAAATTTCGAGCTCCCAAAGGCAAGGACATATTTCCTATCACGGGTAAGTTATTTCAATATTATATTAAGTGTTAATTCATTTTAAAACATTTTTTTAAGTATTCCAAGCTGTGGTTTCAAGAATGTACCTAAAAATCTATAACTTACCATTCAAAAAATTTTTTACGATACATTGCCGGGTTTGTTTTGAGCGTTTGATCTGACGTTATGTGTTAAGAGGCGATGTATAACGGACAAGCGCCACTGTCGCGCATCGCTTCGACTTCGTGGTACACGCAACTTCTCATTCGTCTGTCAAATTTTGCTACTAGTGTTGTTCGTTCTACTACTTTAATCAATAATCGATTCTTATCGATATCGGACAGACGAATGATACTAATTATTATTAAAACCCACCAAAAACATTCTGTAAAAAACTAGCCAAGTCTCGATGGAGCTGCTTGTTTATCTCTAAAAAGTAATGAAATCTAGACAAAGTCGTGCCAAGTCTATGGTTCCTTACTGCAATTTCTTTATTATTATAGTTAGTGTTGTGTGACTTGGCCGTTGAAGGGTACAAAACCAGGTGCTCCATGACACCATTGCACCAATCTGTCGCCAGAACCGCTACCCATTGACGATGGAAAATTGCCACTTTGAAAACGTTGATTCAATAACCAGTCAAGTAGGCTTAATAAAGCTGCGTATTTCAATAATACTGTATGTATGATTCTCTTATAAAGATTGTTCAACGGCCAAGTCACAAAACATTAACTATAATAATAAAGAAATTGCAGTAAGGAACCATAGACTTGGCACGACTTTGTCTAGATTTCATTACTTTTTAGAGATAAACAAGCAGCTCCATCGAGACTTGGCTAGTTTTTTACAGAATGTTTTTGGTGGGATTTCACTTCTTTTTGTAGAAAGTGGCATAATTATTTAACGTCGTCGTCTTTTCTTTTAAAATTATCGACATTTTTTTTACGATATTAAACACAAATAAACTAAACGACCTTTAAAATGGACAACAAAGCAGAAGTTGTTTTAATAACTTAACCTTAGCCAACCTCACCATATAGTAAACGAAATCAACGAAATTAAAATATTTACACAACATTCAACTTAATCGATGGGGCGATCTAGAAAGGAAAAAAAATCTGGACACCGCGGTGCAGAAAAATGACGCTCAAAGTGCTATCGCCATCTAGCGGTGAGCGGTATAGGCGAACACTATAATAATAATAATAATATCTTTGGACAATCTCACACAGCGCCATCTAGCCCCAAAGTAAGCAATTAATATGCTTGTGTTATGGGTGCTAGCTTAACGGATATACTACTTATATACTTTTTTTTTAAATACATACATATTATACATAGTGCCATACACTACGGTGCCAGTGTGGCGCTAGTAGTATTGATTATGAATGTGGTGTTACTCCAGATCTTCGATTTTCCTAGTTTTTATAGTTTTCCCTTTATGTAGTCATTAAACCCTAACTCTGTACCAAATTTCAGCTCTCTGAGTTTATGGGAAGTACTAGTTCTATTTTGATGATCATCAGTGAGTGAGTGAGTGTCATAAATGCGAAACTTTGCTTTCGCTTAACTTTGAAACTAAATGACCTACAGACTTGAAATTTTGGATTTTAAGTATGTGATTATAGCTTACTAGATAACGAAAATTTCAGCGTTCTGGTCTTATCCAGAGGTTCTCAAATAGAGGCCTGAAAATGCGGCGAAATGGTTCCAGTAAAGGATGGTACGGCAGTGTTTGCTTCGCGCTCGACTTGGCGGGGGCACTGCCGTGCCCCCAGAAATAACTCTCATATATAAATAAATATTCTAATTAATGTGTATTTGTAGTATTTATATGTCTTTTTTTCCTAGTTTCCCACAAGATGCAATATTAAAAGAAAAATGGATCGCGGCTACGGGACGGAAAGACTGATTTGATCTGGAAAACATAGTACCATTTGTTCAATTCATTTTGAAAGTACCTGTTTTATTGACCCTTCAAAAAAGAAGAGATTGTTAAAAAAAACGGCATGCCCCACTATACATATATTAAAACGGATTGACAATGATGATGAGGTTAGTGAATAGGTTTAATGAGTAACAATATTTTTATTAATAACGTATAAAATACTAGCTGTTACTCGCGACTTCGTCCGCGTGGAATTTTCGCAAAAAAAAGTAGCCTATGTCCTTTCTCAAGGTCTAGCTAGGCCATCTGTATACCAAATTTCATACAAATCCGTTCAGTAGTTTTGGCGTAAAAGAGTAACAGACAGACAGTTGCTTTCGCATTTATAATATTATTACATATGAATATTATATTATTATATACATATTATATAGAGTTAGGATATAGTTAGGATTAGGATACATATAATATTATACATATATAATATACTAGCTTTCCGCCCGCGGCTTCGCCCGCGTGGAATTTTGTCTGTCACAGAAAAACTTTATCGCGCGCGTCCCTGTTTCAAAAACCGGGATAAAAACTATCCTATGTTCTTTCCCGGGACTCAAACTATCTCTATGCCAAATTTCATCAAAATCGGTTGCGAGGTTTAAGCGGGAAAGCGTAACAGACAGACAGACAGACAGACAGACAGACAGACAGACAGAGTTACTTTCGCATTTATAATATTAGTTGGGATTGAATAATAATACAAAATTTATCCATATCGTTTATCGGATCGTGTCTAAAATTAAAAAGTGTTTTTTAAAAGAAAACTACATGTGACTTTGTCTCAAAATAAACTTAAACAGGATGAAATTAATGATACAAAAAAATTAATTATGTGTGACAACACTGGCGGCTCGAAAAATGCCTGCGCAGCAACGATGTATTATAATAAGCAATCTGTTTTAGAATTATACATTTTTATTTAAAATTCAATGAAAATAATAATATTACCTATTTCAACATTCCGTTTAATATCATTCGTCTGTATATCTCATTCGTCTGTGTATCTCATTCGTCTGTCAGATAATCGATGCCATTTTTGTGATCGTAGCGGTGCGTTGGGGCAACGGCGGCATCGGCATCTTTGAATCGATTACGATTTCCCGTCACTAAATGTTGGCTGTGACGTCACAGTAGGTATTAAAAAGTCGGCACGCTTGGTTTTAATACAGATTGTGTTACTTGCGTTATCTATGTATATCTATATCTGTGGCTCAGGCTTTACGCCTCAAAGTGACCACGACCGCTCTGTCAAGAGCGAAACGAATAAGAAGAAGGCGTCACGAACTACTTATTTGACGCTGACCGTACTATGGACATACACCCGAAAAACATAACTCCTTCTAGCGCAGTCGGTTAAATAAAGAATGTAGATAACAGAAACGTCACATTACCAATTTAGCCAAAATATTAGTCACTTTGAGTCATATCATACATCTTATCAATTACTAGCTGTGCCCGCGACTTCGTACGCGTGAAAATAGTTTGAATAATATTTCCCGTTCTTGCAACATTTTTCTTTACTGCTCCGCCCCTATTGGCTGTAGGGTGATGTTTATAGCCTAAAGCCTTCCTCGATAAATGGGCTATCCAACACAAAAATATTTTTTCAAATTGGACCAGTAGTTCCTGAGATTCAAGCAAACAAACAAACTCTTGAGCTTTATAATATTAGTATAGATAGTATAGATTTCAGCTGATATCAGCCTATCACCCGCATTTATAAAATATAGTAGTGAAATAGTACACTTTATGTTACAGTGTGAAAAAGTCTGTGCGTAAATATTTAATGAATGAAAACTTCATTCAGAAAGGTGTAAAATAAAAAACCAGTACAAAAAGTAAGTGCAACTTTTTCTAACATAAACAAATTCCTTTGATATTTAATTTATAATACCTTGTAATGTATATGTTACAGGAAATGTATGAATTTTAGGAATTGTATACTATTCCTAGGAAATGTAAACAATTCCGAAGCTATTTAGGAAATGTATAAAATATTGCTTCAGAGATTTTTTAATACGCACATATCCTAGGAAATGTATACTTTTCCTAGGAATTTTATAGAATTCCAATATTGTATTAAATGGAAATGTACTTATAAAATTAATCGGCACAAGCGCGGTCGTGTGATCGGGTGCCCCTCGGTACGCCTAAAATTTCATTTGGCCAAACCACATTGGCCGATAGGTACTTTAAACTCACAAATTATTGTTTAGCCTGACAGTTGTTTTCGCACTATTATACTTTGGCCGAAAAAAATATTTGCTTAAATTTATTGGCATACCTTTCTTTCGGCATCACGCATATTACGCTGAAGTATTGGAAATCCCTAATTTTAACATCTCTTTTATTAAACTATTATTGGCATGAAGGTTTTAGTAATCCTGTAGCTGGATAACAAAGTCTAGGTTAGGTTAGGTTAGACTTGCGACCTTACACATACACAGCTGCCGCGGCGCGGTAGCGCCATTTAAGTTTCGGAGAGCAAAAATGGGCGCAATAAAAATAATTTTGTGTAAAAAAAAATATCTTAATTACATTTCCGACTGCTGTTTAGGAAATGTGAAATTTTCCTAGAAAATGTGTCTAATATGATTTACATCACACATTTCCGGGTGATTTTAGGACTTATACACAATTCCTAGGAATTGTATACAATGACGGATTTCATACATTTCCTGTAACATATACATAGGTAGATGATGGTAATATGGATCTGAAACGTGGTCGCTTACTATGGGCTTACTATTTTTTTCTCGATGTCCACCAGTGGTGGACAAATAGTGGGGGACATCGGGAATAAACGATGTCCACCAGTGGTGGACAAATAGTGGGGGACATCGGGAATAAACGCTCAGTGTCCACCAGTAGGGCCCAACGGGAAGATTTCAGTAGCGCTGTCCCCCACAGGTGGACATTGCAACTTTTTGTCTCGATGTCCACCAGTGGTGGACAAATAGTGGGGGACATCGGGAATAAACGGTGGACATCGAGAAAAAAAGTTGCAATGTCCACCAGTGGGGGACGGCGCTACTGAAATCTTCCCGTTGGGCCCTACTGGTGGACACTGAGCGTTTATTCCCGATGTCCCCCACTATTTGTCCACCACTGGTGGACATCGTTTATTCCCGATGTCCCCCACTATTTGACGGTGGTAACTCCGGTCAATGTCACGGGTGGGACGGTTCAGTGTGTGACATCTTTATCATCGTTTTCATAGTCCATTTATAAAGTATGTCAGTGTCAATGTCATGTGGTGTCAAATAACTGTTGTCTGGCGCCAATTTATTATCAAAAACATTAAATAGGTAGTAAGCGGAGGCTAATTTCTTTATGATGTTCTGGATTACAATTTCATACATACAAAAAGTTACTTTTGAAGAGCGAGTTGATAAATAACTGAGGGTTCCGTATCCAATTTAATAAATTCTACTAATATTATAAAAGTGAAAGTTTATGAATGTTTGTTATTCTTTCATGCAAAAACTACTGAACGGATTTTGATGGAAGTTTCCAGCAAGTATTATTGTTTGTATTTTTACCTACATCAAAATAACTTAATGGCTTAAATTATAACAAAACGGGAAAATATTCATTCTCATCAAAATCCGTCCATCCAGTAGTAAAAAAAAAATTTTTCATTCAATGGTAGGTAGGTAGGTATTTACTATATTTCTGTTGGGGAAGTTCTCTATGGTTGAGGATTTCAGGTAAAGCTGCTTCCACCTTCGGCCTGATCATCAATTTCCATCAGGTAAGATGCAGGCAAGAGCTTCCTCGTTTTAAGATTAAAAGTGTTTTTATAAGGTTTTTTCATTAATTCATATTGAACCCTAAAATGGTAAACAACTTTTTCCATCTCTTCAGTCTATGGAAAACCTAAACAACTAAACCTGCTGTTCTAATATCAATTCTATTCCCTCTTGTTAAAGTCCAAATAAAAATTAGCATAATATAAATTTCAAATTCGCGGCTAGGTAGATCTAGCACATGAAATAAACCAAATTGGTCTTTATTATTTGCGGAATAAAGTTCAGTTTTAAGTAAACGTGCTAGACTACGCATGGATAAGGTTATGCAGTAAGTTGAATTTATTAATTTTTGAATTATTATTATTCGGGATTTATTGTTTTCAAAGTTTTTTGCCTGTGATTTATTACAATGTATTTCACTGAGATTATACTTAAAGGTATAACGGGACTATTCCCACCTCTTTTTCCCACCACTGCAACTCCTGTGTAGCCAGGATCTACAGCTTGACCGCCAATAACCCAACCAGTGAAGGTCAAGTTTGTCCCGGAGGAAAGTTAAACTGTCATTGGACCCGCATGATTTATAGTTGCCTGGCTAACAAAAATTCCTAGGTTCGAACCCCAGCAATCTATACTCAAAACCAAAATCAAAAATATTTATTCAGTTTAGACCACAAGTGGCACTTATGAACGTCAAAATTAATATAGTAAATAATAAAAAAGAAAAGGTAGCCCTTATGGGGCAGTTTACATGTCTCCTTATCTTTTGGGCCCTACCAGCGCTTCGAGACAAACATATGGCAAGTGCTGAGAAGAAACGCCGGAACAAACTCAGACTACTATACTAGTCTATACTAATCTATACTTCTATACTATCTATACTAATATTATAAATGCGAAAGTTACTGTCTGTCTTGCTTTCACACCTAAACCACTGAACCGATTTTGATGAAAGGCATAGAGATAGTTTGAGTCCCGGGAAAGAACATAGGATAGTTTTTATCCCGATTTTTGAAACAGGGACGCGCGCGATAAAGGTTTTCTGTGACAGACAAAATTCCACGCGGGCGAAGCCGCGGGCGGATAGCTAGTGAATAATAAATTGAAAAAGCATGTTCTGTATTATTTAACTGTAAAAATACAAAGTCCAAAACCTAGTACTATCATTAAAAATGACATAAATCAATAAATACCTAGTATCTATTACAATCTTTACTATATCACGATTATTCACGATAACCAAAATTGATAGTTGAGATAGCTCTATCAGTTCCTGATTTCAGTGACCTTGTATCTCTATCTAAAAAACATAGTTCTTTATCTAACATTATCTATAAATATTTGAGGCACGAAAGCAAATTCAATAAGTACTTTCAGTTCTTCAGTACTTAATCCTACTATTATTATAAATGTGAAAGTTTGTGAGGATTTATGTTTGTTACTCTTTTACGCAAAAACTACTGAACTGATTTGGGTGAAATTCAGCACAGAGGTAGTTTGAGACCCAGGGAAAAACTTGATGCAAAAATAACTTGAAAAACTTCGAATTTCCTAAAGGTGGGAATCGAACCCACGACCTTTCACTTGCCGGGCGACTGCTCTCTTACCGCCTCATCAGAGATGCGACTTTTGTGATATAATTTTAATAACATACTGTAGGTTTTGCCCTGTTTTTGGAACGGACAAGCGAAATCAAATTAAATTCTGTGACAGACCAAAATTTAAGCGGACATTAAAACAATACGAGTAGAGTGCATTTCCTTCCTTCCCTCCTAAAAATGTAGATTACTTAATAACCTATTTATGGCTAAAATGAAAAAGTTCCAAACCGAATTCATTTAAAAATAACCTTCCCTTCTGCGTACTATGTGCTCTGCCCAATGCCACTTCAGGTTGCTAATCCGTAGACCTCATAAAGGTAGCAGAAAGGCGCTGGATGCAGGCCGCTACGAACCGGGCGATATGGAAATCATTGGGAAGACCTATGTTCAGCAGTGGACGTCCTCTGGCTGAAATGATGAACTTTCCTAAAGAATTTTTGCGATTATTTCTGAAGTTTGTTTTTTGATTCTGTTTCTTAGAGCAGAGATGAAAGTAGGTTCAAATCAGTGTAGCTGTTCTTAAGGTATATGAATGATAAACTTACCGAAGGTTTTTAAATTACCTAGCTTTACAGCAGCTTGATCTGCGTGAAATTCCAACTGTCACAGATTCTGTAAAAGTATCAAATGGACTATTTTTGTCTTAAAATTTATATTTGTGGTTTCTTAAAAAAAACGCATTTTTTGTATGAAAAAAATATGAATATGTTCATAATTATCCATAAAAAACTGCAATTTCATATTTAACACTTAATAAATTATGTAATAAACATTTATTTATGACTCTGAGTACAATTATATGACTCTGAGTACAATTGCACTTACATTGCACTTGGCGGAATTGAAATCAACAACGTTTCGCTGTAGACGGTCTGCTAAGTGAACTAAGGGTACGTTCACACGGTGTAATCCTGTTTTTTGCAGGATTCCGTTCACGAGTAGGTATGTTTTTACATTCGGACTTCCCGTTTGAGTTTCCCGTAAAAAAAACCGAACCGTACGGATTTGGAAATCGAATTTGAAAGTAACACGTGTGTTCACACGAACTGGACTGCCACAACCTGCATTACTGGATCCCGCGAAACTGTCTTGCCGTGGTCACGCACGGGCCTTAAACTGATAAAAAAAATAACTTGTTTGTCAAAATCTTTATGTTGACCCCACTGCAACAGTAGGTAGAGCTACCAACTACCAACATGTAAAATTCAGACGAAAGAAGTTTTATTCAGAAGTTCAAACGATAAATAACCATAAGCTGTAGTCTCTAAACAAACACCGAATACCATTAAACGAAACCTAATTATTTACATCCAGCCCATGCAATATTCATCCCGATTTCAATTTGTAATGAATCAAAAAAAAATGGCGCAGATTCGTTCAACACCGTCCCATATAAAGTGAGATAGGTAGATCGTTTACCAGTGTGGCGCCGCGCTCGGTTGCGTGTGTTGGTGCGAGATTCGTTTTTTGAATTTTGAGTTTTTGGCGGGAACTCACCAAGGAGTCTGCAATGTGATTGCGTGAGTTTTTTTTTCTGTTTTTGACATTGGAATTTGACATTTAGGTTAAGCAAGGATTTATTGTTTTTTTTTTTTATTTTACATGCATGATTGATTTTCCTTGGCGATACCTTTTTCACTATATTGTACGAACTTCGTACAGCCTATGTTCATCAGAAATAATGTAGGATTCCAACGGTGAAAGAATTTTCCAAATCGGCCTATTCAATACAAACAACCAAATCTTTCGTTTTTATAATATCAGCGTAGATGTAGATAATTAATTTGATAAGAATTTAGCACCGGTCTTCTCCTGAAAGAAGGGATTTTTCAAAATGATTTTACGTGCGGCTTGCAAAAGCCAGTACCTAAAGTATAAATCCTATTATTTATTTAGAAGTTATCCAAGTATGAAGTAATGGATGATATTAAATGAATGATAGATGATATCCGAGGGGGATTTTCCTTGATTTCAGTAAAGATGTGGCATTTTACTGAAACCAGACGCGGACTTCTTGAGAGAGCTTGAAAAGTGATGTTGCACTGTTTTGTGTCATTTGCCTACACTCTATATTATAATCCACTAATTATTACACGTTAATAGTGGCCTGAAGACAATTTTTGGAAATTAAAACAAAACTGCTTAAAAAACATGATGCGTCTTTCTTCTTCTAGTCGTGTCGACAACAAACCTAGTCAGCGTCAGCTCAAAACTCCGCTACAAGAGTGGCGTTGTCAGTAGCCTTCATTAAAAATTAAAATCTTCTTTTAATATTTCATTAATGCTTCAATTTCCCGACAAGAATTCCCAAAATACAAACTTTAGAAAAATCATCATCAGCCCTTTACAGTCCACTGCTGGACTATGAGCATCCTCCACTATAGTGGAGGGTTTTGCCATAATCCCCACGCTTGGCAGGCGGATTGGAGATCGCAGTTTAAAAGATTGATGTTTTTTACCGAGCGCTGCTGCCCGTTCTCTGTTTGATGTGTAGTCCCTAAGGCTGGGTTGCTACACTATCTTACTTTAATTTTGACAAACGTCAAAAATCTGTCAAACTCCATATAAAAAGCACCGGTTACGCGGTTATCGTCATAGTTACCGTTAAAGTTAGGTTGTGTAGGTACCTCAGCCTTTAGTCGCCTCTTACGACACCCGCGGGAAGAGTAGGGGTTGGTGACAAATGTATTCTACTCTGCCGTTACCACATGGCAAAGAAAATAAAATACAACTTCTATAAAAGCTCAAGTACACTATGCAGGAAATTGGCCAAGACGTTTAGTGTGAACACCATCTCGAATTTGTTCCGGCGTTTCTTCTCAGCACTTGCCATAATATGTTTGTCTCGAAGCGCTGGTAGGGCCCAAAAGATAAGGAGACTTGTAAAGTGCCCCATAAGGGCTACCTTTTCTTTTTTATGTAAATAACATTTTGACGTTCATAAGTGCCACTTGTGGTCTAAACTGAATAAATATTTTTGATTTTTGATTTTTTTTTATCTCGGATACTTTCTGACCTTCCCCATCCGTGCGTCGCCCATACTTCGGTGTGCGGGCTATGGGGTGGAGTTTCGTAAAACCCGTTCTTAGTGAGCACTTAAGTTCTAAAAGGAACCCCCATGTAGGGACTCCTATCACTTGTAGTTTCTAAGATTTCGTGATGAGTCAGTGAGTCAGTCAGTGGCCTTTCGCTTTTATAGGTAGATAGATAAATTAATTTAATTTGAGATGCAACTTTTAACGATAAAATAATAACTATTTATTTAGCCATTTGCGGGGGGCCTAGTTTTTTTGATAATAGAGCCTAGTACAGTTTTATCAATGTGTCAGTGATATCCAAATTATCTATGTAACCTTCAATCAGGGAAGATAGGAAAAAGGACACGATTAATATCGACCAGCCAGCGCCAATACACTACGGCAATACACTAGGGCTTGTTCTAAGTCCGCCATCTTACCTAAGTCTGTCGCCATAACAACAATGTTAACAGCATTGTTGTGTTCCGGCAGTCAGAGGTAAGATAGCCAGTTCCTCCGTGGTGGAGGATTCCGGGTGAAGCTCGCTTCCACCTTCGGCCTGATCGTCACTTACCATCAGGTGAGATGCAGGCCAAGAGCTTCCTCGTTGTGGATAAAAAAAAATATCGAAAACTAATCAGTGCCTCTATCACGAAAAACTTTCGACTTCGAATCGTTTGCGTATTCGAATCACCATCAAAAGATTTAGGCTGGGTTGCACCATCTTACTTTAACTTTGACAAACGTCAAAAAACTGTCAAACTCCATACAAAAAACACCGGTTATCGTTAAAGTTATGGTTAAAATTAGGTGGTACAACTCAGCCTTAGTATGAAAAATTAAACAGCGCTTTTGTGAACGTGACGTAAAGTGAACTTAGTATGAGAAATGGTAGCACGAAACTAATTTCGACAATCGAGATCGTCACGTTATCGTTGAATTCGAAGGCTTTTCGAAAGTTTTGTCGAAAGACGAGGTACCTATAATAAAAATCGTCCTTACCTACCGGAAAATTCAACGTGAGACGTCCAGTCATCCACCCACAGAGTGGACCGACGATCTTATAAAGATAGCAGGAAGGCGCTGGATGCAGGCTGCTACCAACCGGGCGATGTGGAAGTCATTGGGGGAGGCCTATGTTCAGCAGTGGACGTCGCTGAAATGATGATGAAAAACGTGAAAAGTTTAGGCTAAATTCTCCATTTGCCTCTAGTAAATTAGAGAGGGTAATGCTCCTACAGTGGAGACAGTTAATTTTTCAGTACATACACAATTTTACAAAGTTTGGATTTATAGCTCCTGAAAAACGCAAAAATGATTGTACCAAAAAATTTACATTTCCTGAAATCCTGAAAAACGAGTTGTTTTTTCATTTTGCTGTTTAATTTTGTACTTTGACAGTAGTATTAGTCAAAATCTGTTTTCTAGGCGCCGACCATCGATTTTTCGTCGGCTGATAGTTTAGTCGGGCAGTTGATCAGTATAGGCATGTATGAAAGTGCGACATTACACCGATTTGGTATCGGTCGATTCTTCATACAAATTAGAATCGTGCCCAATTATCGGCCAACTTAAACTTACCTATGAGAAGAGAAGGTACAATCCACAGTTGCATTTTGACCAGCTCAACAAAATTATGTCAACTAGTTGTCAGCTATCGTGCTCGAAAACTTTTGTATAAACCAGCTACAATATTGTGTAATTTCATTGAAATTCGTCTAGTTTTTGCAAAAATAACAAAATTTCACGTGTAAGGTACCTATAATACAAGTAAGAGTGGGTATGAAAATTAGATATAAAATTACGGAGAACAATTTGAATAAGACCTAGCTTAAAGCTTCGAAACTTCTTTTTACTTTGAAGTTTTGAAAGCAATTTATTCAAACAAACAATTATTTCTTTGTAAGATGCATCTTGTAAGTTTTATTGCACCATATTGTGTACTGAATTCAATTTAAATGCATTTATTCAAAACGTATAAGTTGAGTTAGGTCATACTGAATAACTTTCTCGATAAAAAAGATAAAAAACATCTAGATGTTTGTATCTCTTTCATACTTGATGTGGATGAACGAGATGGAAATTGAGACTGAATGAATCTGAGACTTCTAAATCATACATGTTTGACGCAAGTAAAAATTTATTCTTTTTCTTCTAAATAAGACTAACTCTGTCAGTGTATGAAGTTATGGGAGCGGCGCCAGAAGGGTGACTTTGACATACTGTGACGTGACAGAGCATAATAATTATAAATCAGAAGATCCGAAGTCTGCCTAACGATTGACGTTACAAAAACACCCTTCCGTGCTTCCTCAGGTACTGTCTGAGTTAAGGCCTATTCAAACCTGAGCGATATTCGCTGCCGCTGTGGGTAGAGACATACCGCGCGGGTTTCGCTCAGGTATTTAGTATCAAGTACCGCGGCTAGACCGACCTGAGCGATATTCGCTGCCGCTGTGGGTAGAGGTACATACCACGCGGGTTTCGCTCAGGTATTTAGTATCAAGTACCGCGGCTAGAGCGTTTTCTCCGCCGCAGACGGTAGCGAATACCGCTTAGGTCTGAACAGTATTATTACCGCATACCCACTGGGTTTTCTCTGCCGCAGACGGTAGCGAATACCGCTTAGGTCTGAATAGGCCTTTAAGCTATAGTCAGCAAGTAATTCAGAATGAAAATACAGATTCAGAATAACATAAATGGTAATTCCTGTAAAATAAATAAGAGGCTGACCAAGATGACTCTCCCACTCTTTGAGAACTCCACTTTGAGAACCTCCTTTTTTGAAGTCGGTTAAATGATAGATAGATTAGATTATTGACACAGATGCTCGATCTAGTTAATTTCTTGTCACCAATCCATTTTCAGTTACTTTTTGCTTGCGCATAATTTCACATACGCACTTTGGTGCATAAATTATTTATAATGTTGCATCAACAAAGTATTGAATTACATTTCCGTATACGCGACCTTTGCTAATTCAATAACTATAAGGCTGGGTTGCACCATCATACTTTAACTTTGACAAACGTCAGAAATCTGTCAAACTCTATACAAAAAACACCGGTTATCGTTATAGTTACGGTCACAGTTAGGTGGTGAAACTCAGCCTTAGTTGGCTAAAATTAGGCTAAATAATACCAGGGCTTTGAATACCGTTAAAATTCAGGTATCGTTACCTTTGCCAGACGACGATAACGTTAATAGCAAAGGTAACGTTATACCCGGTAACGATACTTTGCATGGCCTTTACCGTTAAGCTGACATACCGTTATCGATAATTTTACCGGTAAGTGATAATGTTACCATGGTCTGGTATTGGTAACGATACCAAATTACATACTAGAAGTATCGTTAAGTAACGTTATTTTATTCTATCTCTTTCTTTCAGATTTTTGAGTCAGTGGTTACATTATAGATTCATGCTATTAGTTATTAGTGTCATCAATTAATAATTGGAATATTACGTACCTAGTTCCTAGATGGTGTAAAGTTTTTTTTAGCAAGCACATTGCGCGCATTATTAAAGAAAAAACCGGCCAAGTGCGTGTCGGACTCGCGCACAAAGGGTTCCGTACCATTGATTTATGAAATTAAAATTATTATTTTTTAATTTAAGTTGTTTGTAAGAAAGATTACGCGGTAATAAGCGGTTTACGATTTACGAGGTATTAAAAAAAAACTACTTACTAGATCTCGTTCAAAACAATTTTCGTGGGTAGTTTTTATAGTAATGTACATCATATGTTTTTTTTTTAGATTTTTCATTTTCTTATTTTAGAAGTTAGAGGGGGGGGGGGGGCAACTTTTTTCCACTTATGAAGCGTCTGTCACGCAAACTATTCGGTTTAGAAAAAAGTATTTTAGAAACCTCGATATCATTTTTGAAGACCTATCCATAGATACCCCACACGTATGAGTTTGATGAAAAAAATATTTTTGAGATTCAGTTCTAAGTATGGGGAGCCCCCAATATTTTTTATTTTTTTATTTTTGCATCAAAATCTTAATGCGGTTCACAGAATACATCTACTTACCAAGTTTCAACAGTATAGCTCTTATAGTTTCGGAAAAAATGGCTGTGACATACGGACGGACATACGGACGGACAGACGGACGGACGGACAGACAGACAGACATGACGAATCTATAAGGGTTCCGTTTTTGCCATTTGGCTACGGAACCCTAAAAACGCATTATCTATAATTATCTATACTTATGATAAATCAGTAGAGAGGTCAATTCTGTACATGAAATAATTTTCAAAATAACTATCAGGGGGTGATTAATGATCTATACTGATGCCAAAAATGCAACCAGTAAAATTTTTGTCTGTCTGTCTGTATGTATGTTCCTTATAGAAACAAAAACTACTCGACGGATTTTTACGAAATTTGGTACAATTATTCTTTGTACTTCTGGGCAGGTTATAGGATACTTAACAATTCCCACGGGAACGGGAAATAGCGGGAAAATTATTTTGTATGAAAATACTAAACCGCTTAAGTAAGACGCTTGAAATTTGGCATGCAGGTGTCTTAGTGAACTTAAAGCTTAGTTACAACAGGATATTACAAAATTCCCACGGGAACGGGAATTAGCGGGATAATCCTTTTGTATGAATAAATCTAAACCGCGTGATAGATGAATGGGGTAAAACGGGATCCACGCGTACGAAGTCGCGGGCGGCCGCTAGTTTACTTATAAATAAATCTTTAGAGAGGTCAATTCTGTACATGAAATATATTTTCAAAATAACTCAGGGGGTGATAAGTGATCGATACTGATGCCAAAAATGCAATCAGTAAAATTTTTGTCTGTCTGTCTGTCCGTCTGTATGTTACTTATAGAAACAAAAACTACTCTACGGATTTTAACGAAACTTGGTACAATTATTCTTCATACTCCTGGGCAGGTTATAGTATACTAAGGGATTCCCACGGGAATGGGAATTACCGGCAAAATCCTTTGTATGAAAAATCTAAACCGCTTATGTTAGACGCTTGGTCATGCAGGTATCTTAGAAAAGTTAAAGCTTACTTACAACAGGATATTGCAAAATTCCCACGGGAACGGGAGTTAGCGGGAAAAACATTTATTTTGTATGAAAAAATCTAAACCGCTTAAGATAGACTCTTGAAATTTGGCATGCAGGTATTCTTAGTAAACTTAAAGCTTAGTTACAACAGGATATTGCAAAATTCCCACGGGAACTGGAGTTAGCGGGAAAAAAAATTGTATGAAAAAATCTAAACCGCTTAAGTTAGACGCTTGAAATTTGGCATGCAAGTATCTTAGTAAACTTCAAGCTTAGATACAACAGGATAATTATTGCAAAATTCCCACGGAAACTGGAATTAGCGGGAAAATCCTTTTGTATGAAAAATATAAACTGCTTAAGTTAGACGCTTGGCATGCAGGTATCTTAGTATACTTAACGCTTATTTACGACAGGATATTGCAAAATTCCCACGGAAACGGGAGTTAGCGGGAAAAAACATTTAGGGTAAACCAGAGAGTGATTGCCCACTGGTAGTGATTGCCCGCTTTAAGAATAATATTGTCAGGTGCTGACTTTGAATCACTCTAGTTAGATTTGAATTTACTAAGTAGATGGCTCCGTGATCAATGTACAGTAGATTTAAAATTTACAATAGGAAACACTAAAAAAAAACAGTTATGGCGGATTTTGTCAAGACGGGTGAAAATGTTACTCAAACAGGTAAAGACTGTAACAATTTTACTAAGGACTTACTTGCTTAGAGGTTAAATTTTTTTTGCAAGTTATTTAATATTCAACTAATGGTGTATAGTCATGATGAAATTATAAGTGTTTTCTCCATTATCAATGAATATAACTGATAAAATTTGATTTCTAACGGTCATTTTAACGGTGGGTAATCACTGCACGTAAATCTGTATATTTTTAGTTATTGCCCACCATCATTTCAGTTATTGCCATATGTTAATGTATAGTTATTGCCCAGGGCAATTATTATTAGAGTGTTGCCACCATGCAGTAGCAGTGTTTAAGTTGCTCATTGCTAGACTTGTTTTGCAATTTACAGGTATAAATAGTGAAATGTCTTTTAATGTTTCATTTTCAGTATGCCAAAGACTCCAAAAGTTCAATATAGCATAGAAAATTTGCAAAAAGCGATCGAAGCTATACAAGATTTATCCAACAATTTATCTACAAGATAAATTTCTGAAAAATATGGTTTGGCTTGAAAAAATTGATAAAAATTCAAATGCAAATACAAAAATGTTTTGAAGTAGATGATTCTGTCTCTACCGATTCTGACTCATCAACATCAGCTCAAGAAATATTTGATAATATTTATGTTAATAAGGCCAAACGCAATTTATTTTGAAATTTTGAAGACTGTACTACTAGAATTTAAGTTTAATGTTTTGTTTTGTTTATTTAAAGCCTATTTTGTCATTTTAAAATTGATTATTTTGTTTTAAGACACTGGGCAATTACTGTGCTTTGATGTGGGCAATTAGTGTAAGTAATGGGCAATGACTGTACTTTTTGGAGGATTTTAAATTTATTTCAATATTTTCTAAGTTATGTAAGTTTTAACTAAAAACTGTTAATATTCTGTTTAACAGTTTATTGAGTTATAAGAAAAAAGTCATAAATGGTCGATAATTAAAATACTTTCTTTAATTTTTCATCTCAATGTGTTTGAAATCTTTAAGTGGGCAATAGCTATACGGTTTACCCTATATGAAAAAATCTAAACCGCGTAAGATAGATGAAAGGGGTAAAACGGATCCAGTCATTCCAGTCCTGAGGCAGTCGCTTTTTTGAGAAGGGGCGAAAGCAGGCAGCCTTGCCGGACGCCCGTATGCACCTCGATGTATTCGGAGATGAGGCCGTCGTGAGTCATCGTATAAGAATATTTCCTATAGATGGCCTTCAGTAGGTCGATGATTTTCGGCGGGAAACCAAATGTCAGCGAGTCACGACCATAATACTTGCCTACTTCAGCGTATCAAAGGCTTTTTCAAAGTCTTCAAAGGTTGATAGACTTCCCTTTGCCATTGTGATGCCTGCTCCAAAATGATATGCAAAGTATTGATCTTGTCGATCGGTGCACGAGCAATTCGGGCGGAAGCCGCCTGTTCCCTACGCAAAAGAGGTTGAACGGCCCCTGATAACCTCTCCAAGATAATCTTGCAGAAAACCTTTGACGGTATCGAGAGCAAAGTGATACCTTTCCAATTCCAGTGATACCTTTCTTTGGCACAGTAATTAAAAGTTAGTTCCGATTATGCGATGCTTCAATTGGGAAGCCTAGGCCTTATTTGCCACCTGAATTTTCGCCCCTATAAGGCGCGTTTTTTGAAGCTTCATGGTTTAAGTCATCCTGGTTTAAGGGCATCTACACGTCTAATGGCTGAACGTTACGTGTGGCCTGGTATGAAGAAGGACTGTCGAAATCGGGCTCGTTCTTGCCTCAAGTGTCAACATAGCAAGGTTAGCAGACATACCCGCACACCTGTTGGTGACATTGACCTTCCTTCCGGCATATCCACGTTGATATTATTGGGCGTCTTCCACTTAGCAAAGGGTTCCAGTACTGTTTTACTGCCGTAGGCCTGGTCCATCAGCAACATAACGGCCGAGGAAGTTGCTGAAACTCTTACTAGGGAATGGATGGCTCGTTTCGGTGTTCCATCTGTGGTAACAACTAGAGTTTGCAATATCGGATAGTTTTCAATTCCAGAACTGATTTCCGATATTGGGCACTCAACTCCGGAATTCCGGTTCTAGTTCCGGAAATGATTAGCGCCTCTCGACAAACATGTACACGTATGTGGCATCCACTTCAGAACCTTGCCCCATCGGTCGTCTGTCTGCGTACTATGTGCGCTGCCCATTGCCACTTTAGCTTGCTAATTCGACCTCTATACAGAAAGGGGTAAATGGGTATATGAGCCGACACTAGCCCATGTTAACGTGGGCATATAAATGATATGGTGAAGTCAGAAATTTGATGTCATCATTTTATCCGATTTGTATGAAAATTGAAATAATTAAAATGAAGATAAAATTTTCTCACTTCACCATACCATTTATGCCCATGTTAACATGGGCTAGTGTCGGCTCAATTATACAAATTTAACTAACACCCTGTATGTCAGGTGACTTTAGTTCGTTTACGAATCTCCTCATTTCTGGTTCGATCTCGAAAAGAAACACTGAGCATAGCACTCTCCTTTGAGCTTATTATAAGGCCTACAGTGAGAAGCCACGTTTCCGAACCGTATGTCATCACTACTAGTAACACACACTGATTGTAAACTTTCGTCTTTAGGCACTGAGGTGTTTTGGTCGAAAATATATTATGACGTAGTTTCCCGAAAGCTGCCCAGTCGAGTTCAATTCGATGTATTATTACATCTCCCTGCCTCACAGTCACAGCTCGCTGCAGAGGAATCGCTCTCGTGCTCAGCCAGGCTTAAAGACCTTATAGCCTGAACGCCAGGCATATTGGCAAGTTAGACTCTTCGGTCTTCTGTATAACCTGCCGTAGTGTATAGATGCGGTATATTGTAAACTTTTCGATGGCCGGCTTCTTCGAGAGGCTATAAGTCATCGGACCTACGCACAGAACTATTTGACTCAGATCCCAGATGGGTCTGTAATTCCTTAATAATAAGGCTTTTACCCCTTTCTTGAAGAAAAACACCACCAAACTTTTGTTCCATGCCTCTGGCATTATTCCCTGAAGTAAGACGGAGTTATAGTCTCTGAAGGACTTTCAGTATCGGTTTATCACCCGCCGCATTCAAAAAGCTTCGAGGTTATTCCGTCATCACCCGGTGCCTTGTTGTTCTTTAGCTGTTTGAGAGCCATCCAATCTTGTATGGGCTGATTTCCGAGATATCTTCTTCTATTTTGTGGCGTCGAACCTTTGACCAGGCATGTAATACGGCTAAGCAATGTAGTAGTACAGAAGGGTGAAGAAGGGCAGCCATAGTAGATAACACAGAGTCATTCAGGAGAGTGCAAATAAGAGTTGCAGCAACCCTAATTAAGGATCGGCTGGGACGAACAAGGATAGGCGAATCCAATTTGCGAGGCTTGACAGGGATGCGTTGGTTAAGGTGGCCCTTTATAAGGCTTGGGAGCTTGCTGGTAACGAGCTATTGGACGTAGAGAGGGTTATTAATTATACGTACATTTTCTACTTTGTCTAAGATAAGCACGAGAACGATTTGTCCAAAACATATGAATGTGGTCATATTCAATGCAGGATTAAGTGCCCTTCAACCTTCATGAAGACCACTTTTCGATAGGGTAAGTCCTTCACTCGGTATAAGTGGAAAACCGAAAAAACGCCCCTTTCGGGGGCCCCCATCACTTAAGCACAAGCACAACCCCGTCGAAGTCTAAAACCTAGGAGAGTCTTTATGGGCAACAAATGAAGCCATTAAAAACGTAATAAAATCTTTTGTAGTAGTCCAGTCAATGAATGCCTTAACGACGGTGTAGAGAGAAATCCGTGGAACACAATTTCTGACCTCGGGACTTTATTAAGCCTAGTTAGGTGGTGAACATAGCAAAAGTCCCCGCCCTTAGCCCTTGAGCCGGCGGGGAGAGGGGGGTTTAAAGGTACTACTTTTCGGTTTTTCGCTTAATCCTCGGAAACTATGCGTCCTAGTGACATGACTACTATGAACCAAAAAAAGCTTATTCAATTTGCTACTGGTGAGACCGTCAAGTTTTTCTATATCTTGTATAGTTTTTGCGGCATCTGCTCTAGAAGGTCTGTAAAATTGGAAAATTTATTGTTGTCTTACATGTTCCTTTCAGGAGAAAATCGACTAAATCAACATTGAGCAAACACTATAGACATGCGGGAGCATGTTAAGCCTAGTTCCAGGGAGGGGACTGCACCGTGCGTATATTTAGACGAACCAATTAGAGCCACTTTTGACTCCTCATCATTCAAAAACTGCTGTGCATTAACACTTCAAAAGACAATGCCGGAAATTGGCGTCTTTTTTTTTTCGCGCGGCCATCGACCAAACCTTGTTTTTTGATTACAAAATAGTGTAATAAACCAAACTTACTATGACATGTATACCTCTAAACTCAGTCTGAACTGAGTTACGAGCATCAGAAGTTTGATGAATTTCATACTAGATTTGCTTTTTGCGCGCAAGTTTTGTAAGAAATTGCAACAAAATAGTGACATTGTATGTGTAAACAAACAATACCATCCATTAAAGGCTCCAGACATCAGTATGCAGCAGAATCAGCGCAATAAAAAAATAGCGCAATATTTTGTTGCAATTTCTTACAAAACTTGCGCGCAAAAAGCAAATCTAGTATGAAAATCATCAAACTTCTAATGCTCGTAACTCATTTCAGACTGAGTTTAGAGGTATACATGCCATAGTAAGTTTGGTTTATTACACTATTTTGTAATCAAAAAACAAAGTTTGGTCGATGGCCGCGCGAAAAAAAAAAGACGCCACCTTCCATACAAAATCTGGCATTGCCATTTGGCTCATGTATTGAGACTTGCAAGATATACATCAGCTTCAAATTTTATAAATATACCTCAAACGGTTATTTAGGTATTGACGTTCAAAAATCGATATTTAGAGCACTAAAATCTATCTATCACATGTGAAATGTTAAAATTTACTGGTTTTTTATTTGTTCCTTTGTATTTACATAACTACCTTTCTGGATGCCAAATTTGAACCTTCGAGGTCATCTGGAAGTGGTTAGAATTTGGTCTATAGGTCAGACATGTAGATTTTTGGACGTCAATATCTAAAGAACCGTTTGAGGCATATTTATGAAATTTGAAACTGATGTATATCTTGCAAGTCTCAACACATGAGCCAAATTTGAAGTGTTAATGCACAGTAGTTTTTGAGTGATGAGGAGTCAAAAGTGGCTCAAAGTGATTCGTCTAAATATACGCACGGTGTACTCCCCTCGCTGGAACTAGGCTTAACATGCTCCCGCATGTCTAGAATGATTGCTCAATGTTGATTTAGTCGATTTTCTCCTGATGGGAACATGTAAGACAAAAATAAAATTTCCAATATTACAGACCTTCTAGAGCAGATGCCGCGAAAACTATACAATTTATAGAAAAACTTGTCGATCTCACCTGTAGCAAATTGAATATGCTTTTTTTGGTTCAAAGTAGTCATGTCACTAGGACGCATAGTTTCCGAGGATTAAGCGAAAAACCGAAAAGTGGCACCTTTAAACCCCCCTCTCCCCGCCGGCTCAAGGGCTAAGGGCGGGGACTTTTGCTATGTTCACCTCCTAACTAGTCTAAATAAAGTCCTGAAGTCAGAAATTGTGTTCTACAGTTTTCCATCTATAATGCTTTATTGACTGGACTATAGGAATTATTTCCGATTTGATTCATTTTTGTGTTTAACTCTACTAGCCTATTATTAGTAACTAGCGGCCGCCCGCGACTTCGTACGCGTGGCTCCCGTTTTACCCCCTTCAGCTATCTAACGCGGTTTAGATTTTTTCATACAAAAGTTTTTTGAGTTTTTTTCAAACTTACTATGATTGTATACCTCTAAGTCTGAACTGAGTTACGAGCATTAGAAGTTGATAATTTTACATACTAGATTTGCTTTCTTCGCTCAAGTTTTGTAAGAAATTGCAACAAAATAGTGACATTGTATGTGTAAACAAACAATACCATCCATTATAGGCTCCAGCCATCAGTGTGAAGCAGAATCAGCGCAATAAAAAAGACGCCAATTTCCGGCATTGTCTTTTCTTACAAAACTTGTGCGCAGAAAGCAAATCTAGTATGTAAAATCATCAACTTCTAATGCTCGTAACTCAGTTCAGACTGAGTATAGAGGTATACATGTCATAGTAAGTTTGGTTTATTACACTATTTTGTAACCAAAAAACATAGTTTGGTCGATGGCCGCGCGAAAAAAAAAGACGCCAATTTCCGGCATTGTCTTTTACTAAGGTACCTGCATGCCAAATGTCAAGCGTCTAACTTAAGCGGTTTAGATTTTTCACACAAAAGGATTTTCCCGATAATTCCCGGTCCCTTGTGAATTTCGGGAATTCCATGTTGTAACTGAGCTTTAAGTTTATTAAGGTACCTACTTACTTACATGCCAAAAGACAATGCCGGAAATTGGCGTCTTTGTTTTTCGCGCGGCCATCGACCAAACCTTGTTTTTTGATTACAAAATAGTGTAATAAACCGAACTTACTATGATATGTATACCTCTAAACTCAGTCTGAACTGAGTTACGAGCATTAGAAGTTTGATGATTTTGCATACTAGATTTGCTTTTTGCGCGCAAGTTTTGTAAGAAATTGCAACAAAATAGTGACATTGTATATGTAAACAAACAATACCATCCATTAGAGGCTCCACACATCAGTATGCAGCAGAATCAGCGCAATAAATAAATAGCGCAATATTTTGTTGCAATTTCTTACAAAACTTGCGCGCAAAAAGCAAATCTAGTATGAAAATCATCAAACTTTTAATGCTCGTAACTCAGTTCAGACTGAGTTTAGAGGTATACATGCCATAGTAAGTTTGGTTTATTACACTATTCTGTAATCAAAAAACAAAGTTTGGTCGATGGCCGCGCGAAAAAAAAAAGACGCCACCTTCCATACAAAACCTGGCATTGCCATTTCAAGCATCTAACTTAAGCGGTTGAGATTTTTCATACAAAAGGATTTTCCCGCGAATTCCCGTTTCTCGTGGGAATTTCGGGAATTGCATGTTGTAACTAAGCTTTAAGTTTACTAAGGTACCTACACACCAAATTCCAAGCGTCTAACTTATGCGGTTTAGATTTTTCATACAAATGTTTTTCCCGCTAACTCCCTTTCCCGTGGGAATTTTGCAATATCCTGTTGTAACTAAGGTACCTACATGCCAAATTTCAAGCGTCAAACTTAAGCAGTTTAGATTTTTCATACTAATTCTTGTTCCCGGTATACTATCACCTGCCCAGAAGTATCCGTCGAGTAGTTTTTGTTTCTATAAGGAATATACAGACGGACCGACAGACAGACAGGCAAAAATTTTACTGATTGCATTTTTGGCATCAGTATCGATCACTAATTACCCCCTGATAGTTATTTTGAAAATATGTATATTTCATGTACAGAATTGACCTCTCTACAGATTTATTAAAAGTAGGTATAGACATAAAGTTTCGAATACATGCCTCAAAAACTTCCTTATTTAAGGACCTATTTTGAAAACTTAAAATAATTTATGAAAAATTTCAATGCACGAGCACGCGTTTGCGAAACCAAAACCATTTGTTTGTTATTGACTGACGATGTTGCCATTCCGCCGGCTGGCTCGCGTGGCGCGCCGCAGCGCCCGGCGCGCGCTGGCAACAACGCTTTAAGTAACGAAAAAAGTATCGATACTTTTAACGTTAATTTGTTAACGTTATTAAACTGGATTCGATACCACACTACCGTTACTTGTGTTACCGTTAAAATTTTACCTTTATGAAATTACCGTTATTTAACGATTAATAAAGTTAAATTTGGTATCGTTAACAAGCCCTGAATAATACAATATTCGTGTCAATAAGGCCTGGTTACCACCAAGGCGAAGCGGGAGCTGCGTGGAGCGGAGAGAAGGAAATAATGAAAACAATGAGGGCTATCGTTTTTACACTTAACAGATGGCACCCCTGGCGATTGACAGGACCTTACTCTACAGTGGCGCCATCTTCATGAGTACAAAATGCGATAGTCCTCCTACCACTTTAGCACTCACCAGTTGGTGCCACTGTCTTCGCTACTAGCAAGTGACAGGACCTTACTCTACAGTGGCGCTAACTGGTGAGCGCTAAAACGATAGCCCTCATTGAGAGAGACGTTGAAATAATGAAAGAATAAAGAAAACTGAGGCTGACAATAGTGACTGAGTTTCTTGCGCTGCTTCTTCTCAGCACTGGCCCATTTATTGTCCCGAAGCAATGGTAGGGTTAAAACTGGGACGTGTAAAAGTGCTTTTTAAAATCCTACTTGCATAAATAAATGAGTTTCATGAGTTTTTTATGAGTTGGTTATCCAAGACAGTTTTCTGCTGCTCCGCTCCGCTTTGGTGGAATGAAACTGGACCTTAGGCTAGCTTGCGCCACCTTACTTTAACCGTAACTATAACCACCGGTGATTTTTGTGTGGAGTTTGACAAGTTAAAGAAAGATGGTGCAACCCAGCTAAGTTTGTGTTTTAACCGGATCCACTGCTGGACAAAGGCCTCCCCCAATGATTTCCACATCGACCGGTTGGTAGCGGCCTGCATCCAGCGCCTTCCTGCTACGTTTATGAGGTCGTCGGTCCACCGAACGGACGCCACACGCTGCGTTTTCTGGCCCGTGGTCTCCACTCCTGAATTAAATAAATTTTATCTTGTTACAGTAACAACAATGGAAGAATCATCGCTCCACGAAATGGCGTGCGAAAACAAAATGGACGCCGCGAGCCACATGCTACCCAAATGTCAGACCGCCATCTTGAAAAGTGACAGTTTACTTTATTTGAACATGACGTTAAGTGCTGTGCGGTCTCTAGTGATTTATTTGCACGAACATAGTTCGGTGATTTTCGCATCTGTGATATTAGTGATAGTTTTGTATGTGATGTATAAGTGTTACTGGAACCCAGTGTTTTATAGTAAGGTAAGCAAGCATTTACTAATACCTACCTACTCATCATCATCATCATTTTAGTCACAGGACGTCCACTGCTGAAAATTTATGTTCAGCAGTGGACGTCCTGTGGCTGTAATGATGATGATGAATGATGATACCATTTAGCTAATAAATAAATAATAGTCCCGTGTACCTCTCGTGGTAAGCTAAACATGCTTGTGGTACGAGTTGGTTCACCACAAGCGCTTCTAGTTCGTTTGTTTCATCCAAATGACGTCCACTGCTGGACAAATGCCTCCCCAAGGATTTCCTTCAGTCCTATACTGCCCGCTTGGTCAACTTCTCGCGACCTTCACCAGATCGTCGGTCCACCTAATGGGGCCACACTACGTCTTCCGGTCCGTTGTCACCAATTGAGAACTTTTATCATTTTAAAATTTTTTACTAGCTATCCGCCCGCGGCTTCGCCCGGGGTTTTCCCGGAAATTGAATGAATTTTTCTCGCCGTAAAAACCATCCTTGGACTTCCAACGAACATTAAAAAAAAGAATTGGTAAAATTGGTCCGGACTTCGGACGTTGTTGAGTTATGCGCTTTACCAACACATTTTGCGATTCATTTTTATAATATAGATTTGTTATTATTACAGGAGTTAACAGACATAGGCTTCGAGCACATAAGACCCGGGCCGGACAGACCCGCGAGAGTGGCGCGGGCGCAGCTCGCTCGTAAGCTGGGGTACAAGATACCCCCGCCGTATCCTAATGGGTGGTTCGCGGTGGCTGAGAGTAGCGAGTTGAGGGTTGGGGGCGTTCTCGCAATGGATGTCTTGGGTAAGTATTTTAATTAAATAATAACCCTACTTCTGGCGCAGTCGGGTAAAAAAAACATGTAGAGCTGGGGTACAAGATACCCCCGCCGTATCCCAACGGGTGGTTTGCGGTGGCTGAGAGTACCGAGTTGAGGGTTGGGGGCGTTCTGGCTGTGGATGTGTTGGGTTATATTTCATCATCATCATTTCAGCCATAGGACGTTCACTGCTGAACATTATAGGCCTCCCCCAATGATTTCCACAACGGCCGGTTGGTGGCGGCCTGATTCCAGCGTCTTCCTACTACCTTTATGAGGTCGTCGGTCCACCTTGTGGGTGGACGTCCTACTCTGCGCTTTCCAGTACGTGGTCTCCACTCCAGAACCTTGCTGCCCCATCGGCCGTCAGTTCTGCGTACTCTACTTCTGGCGCAGTCGGGTAAAAAACAGGTAGGGCCTTATTACTTATTGCCTTCACAAAAAGAAGGACATGAAAACATATTTATTCAGTTTAGACCACAAGTGGCACTTATGAACGTCAAACCTATAGTACCTAAATAATAAAAAAGAAAAGGTAGCCCTTATGGGGCACTTAACATGTCTCCTTATCTTTTGGGCCCTACCAGCGCTTCGAGACAAACATATGGCAAGTGCTGAGAAGAAACGCCGGAACAAACTCAGTCACCTCTAATTGCCAAGAATAAATTATCTAACGGTAAGAAGAATAACCAAATAGTGACTCTACGAACATGATGTTCAAGATAGAACAAAATGGCGGCGCATGATTGGGAAAGCCGACCGCACGAAACGGGATCCGGCGAGGCAGAAGAAGAGGGCCTTATTGCAAAATAAATGGGCATTGAACACTTAAGTAATTTAAATTGCCGTTTAGTATGGAAATGTCATTTTAAACCCGTGTTTAGCTTTTTTATAAAGCTCATTAATTTCAATATCGACAGAAACACACCCTCAGTACCTTCAGTACGAAAAGGGATTCACTGATCGCCTTTCGCGAGCTGTCATCGCCTTCCACGCGCTGTCAACCGCGAGACGACGCGTTTACGTTACGGTGCGAGTGTCAGAGTGTACTCTAATAACTTAAAAGTAAAAGTAAAAGTAAAAGTAAACTTATTTTAAACTAATATTAACCTTATTTTCAGGTCAGAACCTCTGCCTCTTCCGGGGTGAAGACGGCGTCGCTCGCTGTGTAGACGCCTACTGCCCCCACTTGGGGGCAAATCTAGCGATAGGGGGGGCTGTCACCGGCAACTGCATCCAATGCCCCTTCCACAAGTGGACTTTTGGCCCTGACGGCGTTTGCAAGAGCGTGCCGGGAGTTGAAAAAGGTAATATTTAGATTTGAGACTACCCTTTTTGACGGCTGATAGTTTGGTACATTGCTTGTAGAAGAGACCCCGCAATAAGACTCGCGGCAGAGGAATGAAAAAATATGGACAGATGACATCCGGAAAGAAGCTGGAATAAACTGGATGCAAGTGGCCAGAGACAGAAGTCAGTGGATGGTTGAAGAGGAGGCCTAATCTATGTTCGAAGACGAACCCCAAAAACTGTTATAGTTAGATAGACATCCGCCTCTGTGGTCTAAAACGCAGAGGTCCCGCCGGGTTTGGTTCCCAGTGGGGGCAGATTTTTTTGTTCGATTTGGCTGGTGGTAGGGCTTGTTCTAAGTCCGCCTGGCTAGCTACCACCATCTTACCTAAGTCTGTTGCCATAACATCAATGTTAACAGCATTGTTGTGTTCCGTCAGTTAGAGGTAAGATAGTCAGTTCCTCCGTGATTGAGGATTCCGGGTGAAGCTCGCTTCCACCTTCGGCCTGATCATCACTTACCATTAGGTGAGATACAGGCCAAGAGCTTCCTCGTTGTGGATAAAAAAAGATAGATTTTGGTAAGACGCCTACTGCCCCCACTTGGGGGCAAATCTAACCATAGGTGGGGCTGTCACCGGCAACTGCATACAGTGCCCCTTCCACAAGTGGACTTTTGGCCCTGATGGCGTTTGTAAGAGTGTGCCGGGAGTTGAAAAAGGTAATATTTAGATTTGAGACTACCCTTTATGTCTGCCGATAGTTTGGTACCTTGCTTGTAGTTGAGCCCCCGCAATAACACCCGCGGCAAAGAAATACAGCCTAAAAGAAGAAAAAAGCTGGAATAAACTGATTACAGACTTTTGTAGGCGGATAGTTTGGTACCTTGCTTGTAATGGAGACCCCGCAATAACACCCGCGGCAAAGAAATACAGCCTAAAAGAAGAAAAAAGCTGGAATAAACTGGATGCAAGTGGCCAGGGACAGAAGTCAGTGGAAGGTTGAAGGTTGAAGAGGAGGCCTATGTTCGAAGACGAACCCCAAAAGCTGTTGTAGATAGATAGAGTATAAAAAATCTGCGACCACTGAGAGAATGCATTCCAGACTGCTCAATACAACCAATAAATAATCTTGACTGGAGGAGGGGGCGCGGAATTTTTATTATGGTCGATAGGGGGCGCGTCTCAAATAAGTTTGGGAACCAATGAGATAGATAAAGTTTGGTAAGACGCCTACTGTCCCCACTTGGGAGCAAATCTAACCATAGGTGGGGCTGTCACCGGCAACTGCATACAGTACCCCTTTCACAAGTGGACTTTTGGCCCTGTTGGCGTTTGTAAGAGTGTGCCGGGAGTTGAAAAAGGTAATATTTAGATTTTAGACTACCCTTTATGTCGGCCGATAGTTTGGTACATTGCTTGTAGAAGAGACCCCGCAATAACACCCGTGGCAGAGGATGAACGCCTAAAAGATGGACAGACGAGATCTAGAAACAAGCTAGATTAAACTGGATGCAAGTGGCCAGGGACAGAAGTCAGAGGATGGTTGGGTTGAAGAGGAGGCCTATGTTCGAAGACGAACCCCAAAATCTGTTGTAGATAGATAGTTTTAAGACGCGTTTTGTCCCATCTTGGGGCAAATCTAGCCATAGGGGGGGGGGGGGGGGCATGCTCTTAACATTGTTGTTAAAATAAGGCAGTGGTAGCTAGTTAAGAGGACTTGAAACAAGCCCACTAACCAAACCGAGCAGAAATTTTTTCCCGCACTGCTGTGACCTCTGAGTCTGAAACAGGTGTTCTTCCTGCCTACTAGACCTCAGAGGCAATCGCCTATGGGCATTTCTACGGGGACGACCGATCGACCTACTGGGGCGAAAAAAGTACCTTTAAAATTGAAGTACGAACTTGGAAAAAATCACACGTATTTATAGGACTCTTGACTTGATGGAGAGCATATTTAGAAGACCGCCAGGTTTTACATCTTTCCTTAAAAAAATCCGAAAGTTCAAAAACGGGCGAAATTTGGCCTAAAATGGAGTGTCCGGTTTCCAGAATTTACTCGTTTTTGCTTCATAACTTTTGAAATAATAACTTCCCCATTATGATACCCACATTCACAGAACAAGGGATAGTTAATAAAGCCATATAAATGAGTTTATTTATTGTAAGTCCTTGGGTTTTAATACAGTAACACATTTAAATTTTGTCCGACGTGTGTGCCTCAATTCCGTGATTTTTACTTTTGTGCTCCTATATCACTAACTACGCACAGTATGAACACCCACGACTGATTCCCATAAACTAGCAGTTGCACTCGAGTGGTCGAGCAGTATAGAAGAAGGATCTGTCGCTTTGAGGAGCATTTTTCAGAGGTTTGAAATCACTCAGAATTTTTGGTCACTGGTCATTTCTCAAACCGGTGTGCGACATTAATAATGTTCATGAAGTATTTAATGAGATTACTGGTGAATTAATTAAGTATTTAACTGATATCTGCCATTACGTTTGGTAGAAATTGTTGAAATTTATAATATTTTCGAGTAATTTGATGAAATGTGATTTTTCCTCAATTCCGTGGATCTCAATTCCGCGGAATATGGGGCATCGAATTGAGAAAACATGTACACCGAATTGATATTAAATGAAAATTAGAGACTTTTATTGTGTTATAAATTGTTTGTGTATCTTAAAAAAATAATGAAATCAATAGAGCATAATAATAGGGTGAACTACCAATCATTGGACCGTACTAGTCATTGGACAGAAGACAGTAAAACTTATTTTTTGAGGTTTCATTAAAAAGAATACACTGCTATTGCTATCTTATCCAAATAATTCTTCCAGGTTCTTCCCTCGACCTTCACCAGATCGTCGGTCTACCTAGTGGGGGGCCTGCTCACTGGTCCGTGGTTTCCACTCGACAACTTTTCAGTCCCAACAACCATTATCTGTACGCGCTATGTGCTCCGCCCACTGCTACTTGATTTATGCAATTCTGCGGGCTATGCCGGTCACTTTGGTTCTCTTGCCGATATTCACATTTCTGATTCTTATTAGGCTCATAGAAAGCGACCACGTTTCACATCCATACACCATCACTGGCAACACACACTGGTCGAAGACTTGTCTTAAGACACAGCGGTATTTCAGACGTAATAGCGAAGCCTCTTTCTTAAAGTTTGACCTAACTATCTGGACTCTTGTCCCAGGTATACACAATTGTCAACAACTTCGAGTGTAGTCTCCAACCTTCAGAGGAGTGGGTGCAACACACACATTTGACATGATTTTTGTCTTGTCCATGTTCATTTTGAGACCCACTTGTTAAGAGGCTCTGCGGAGGCCATCGAGCATTGTGCTTAGATCTTCCAAGGTCTCAGCCATGACTCCGATATCGTACGCGATATCGCGACTCCTTGGTCTTCTGTATAATCTGCCGTAGCGTACCTGTGTGTGTACCATAATACTAAAGCCTTTTCGGAAACAAGCTTGTTTGGAAGACTGGAAGTCGTCGAGTCTGCGAGCGAGGTGATTCGTAAGGACTCTCGAAAACAGCTTGTAAACACGCCTCATAAGTGAGATGAGTCTATAATGCTATCACCACACCTCTATGCCATGCCGAAGGCATTTTTTCTTCGAGAATGACGGAATTGAACTGCTTCTGTAGAGCCTTTAGTACCGGCGAAGCTCAGCCATGATGCCGTAACACCCGGTGCCTTGTTGTATTTCAGCTGTTTGAGAGCCATTTTAATCGTGTACAAACTGACGTCCAATATATCTTCGGTATAGTGTCAGGTCAATCTAGCTCTTGGGTCTTGCAATATTTGTTTATGTTTAAGGTTGAGAATAAATAAACAAAGAGACCCTGTGTTATGTATTTATTTGTTTTATTTAAATAAAATTAAAATAATATAATTATAAAAATTAAGAATTAAATTATAGTTCCTTATTAAAAAATTAAACATATTGATTAGGATTTTTGTTTTATTCCATTGGTATTTCAGACACATAAACCTAAAATGAACCATCTAACTAATAGACCAGCAGTCAGATATCAAAACGTTTTAAGTATTTATTATATTGATTATTGAAATACATTAGGTATTTCTTCATAATGTCATCAGTTCTAAGTTTGCGGAGCGATTTTTATATTTGGAGATTCATTTCTCAATTACGTGATTCATTTTCTCAATTCGGTGCTCTCTCAATTCGGTGTTTAACTTTTCTCATAAACCACTTTACAATATTTAGTGACAATGCTATTTTTACATTCAGAATGGAGTAAAATTTATTTTTTTGTATTGAAACTACTTAAAAAACTAAATATAAATTTTAGCACCGAATTGAGAAAAAATACGCCGTGCTGTAGAAATGCCCCTATACCTATAATAATAATGATTATAATAATGATTTATTTATTTCTCACACAAAAATACAGGATACAATACATTAAAGAAAACTCATTACTTAATGAGTGTGTGAGACCGGAGCCTGAGCTAGGTAAATGAATACCTGTGTTACAGGTCACTCGTTCGCTATCGTCCACTACCGGACGACATTGTGAGGCTTACCACTCGCTGGACCGATGATTTAATGAAGGTCACAGGACTGGTCGTTGTGGAAATCCTTGGGGGAGGCCTTTGTCCAGCAGGACCTCATTTGGCTAACGAAGTATACTTTATCTTACAGCTCCTCGCGGCGTCGCCGTCAAGTCCTGGCAGACCTGCGAAGCTGACGGAGCCGTGTGGATCTGGCACGACGCTGATGGCAGAGAGCCACAGTGGAGCATGGACTACAGTCCTGGACACTGGGCGTATAGAGGCCGGAACGAGTTCGTGGTCAGCGCGCATATACAGGTTAGTTACGAAAACTTGAGCTGAAAGATCTCTTCTGAAGTTTCCTGTTGAATAAAATAAGACTCCCGCAGATTTCAGACTTATTCGGCCGATAGAAGCTTCTAATTTGCATCAGAAACCCACCGATACGAAATCGGTGTACTAATATATTCCCATACGGGACTATTCCCACCTCTCGTTCCCACCACTGCAACTCCTGTGTAGCCAGGATCTACAGCATGAGTGGTTCCCAAACTTATTTGGTCTACTGCCCACTTTGAGAATAAATTATTTTTAGCGCCCCCCATTTTTGTAGTCAAGAGTCGAGCTCAGTCGATGTTTAAGAGTCCTCTTAGTAGATGACGCCTACCAAGCCTCTACACAACGTCCCGATTTTTCTGGGTCTCTTACCGCCCCCCTTTAAGCCTGCAGTTTGGGAAAGACTATTCTCCAGCTTGACCGCCATAAAAACTCAACCAATGAAGGTAGGTAATGTACTCCCATAGTGATTAAAGCTCATAGCAGACTTATAAACTCCCCCCCATTAAGTGGGTGCGTGTTGGGTCCCGCCGTGTAGGGCGGGACGTCCGCGGAAGGCGCCTTGGTCGTTTCTAGTACCCAAGGCGCGACCACTATGCGGGAGAGGGAACACCCCAGGTTTTTAGTGGGTTCGAGCCCCACTTAACCTGCCGTCCCCCGGCGGTAGGTATGAATAGGCCATTTTCCTGGGTAAAAAAAAAAAGACATAAACTCGGAAAGGGATCAACACCGTATCGCCTTACGCGAGCTGTCATCCCCTTTCGCGCGCTGTCAACCGCGAGGTATATTGTGGTAACGAAGGACAACTACGGAACCCTACACTGTGCGTGGCACGACACACACTTGTTATACGTTATTTATAATTTATGCGGTTGGAAGCTTGGAAGCATATTTCTTAATGTTTTCTTAGCTTTTGTATTTTAAATATTTTTTGCATTATTTGTGTAATTTTTGTTTCTGTCTTTCTTTTTAAAGCTAATTTTTTTTTCTTCCAGGAAATCCCAGAGAATGGAGCAGACGTGGCCCACTTGAACGCGGTTCATTCCCCATCAGTGGTCACTGGGCTGGCGGAGAAATATCCCTTCCTTCTTAACATTATTGGTAAGAAACAAACAAGCATCACGTGTTTACACTACTGTGACAACAGATGGCGTTGTACGCTTTTAAGTCGCGGTATCACCACGGCTTCGGTCGAAGGTGGAAACGAGCATCAACCGGAATCCTCAGTAACAGGGGATATGTCTAAGTATCTTACCTCCAACTACTTACTGAAAATAAAAATATTTTTACAGCTGATGTTGTCCCGAAGTGGTGTTAGGGCAAGCTATGGGACGTATATAAGTGTCTTGAAAATACCTACATACTAGCGCATAGCTGAGTCAGTGGCCAAGGTTTGGGAGCAGCACTAAAGGGTGACATAATACGGGGATAAGGGATTTAAGACACTATTTAAATCAAATATGTAATTGCTCAATGAATAATAAATAAAATAAAATATGACGTGGCAGATGAATACAAGTCCGAAGGTCTCGCTGACGTTTGACGTCACAAAATCACCGCCTCGTGCCGATCCCATACCCCAGACAGTACTTATTATTATTCTGTGCCCAGACACTGAGTCAGATACGCGCCAGACCCATGATAAATAATTTGTATTTCCTCCAACCCTCATAAAGCTGGAAGGCGCTGGATGCAGGCCGCTACCAACCGGGCAATATGGAAATCATTGGGGGAGGCCTATGTTCAGCAGCGGACATCTTAACGGGACTATTCCCACCTCTCGTTCCCACCACTGCAAATCCTGTGTAGCCCGGATCTACAGCTTGACCGCCATAAAAACCCAACCAATGAAGGTCAAGTTTGTCGCGGAGGAAAGTGAAACTGTCATATGACCCGCAACGAAATTAATCAGAAGAACATAGGAGGAGTTCGAAATTAAGGTTCGACTTCCCTCCATTGCAAAGCGAATGACAGGTGACAAACAAAGGTTTGATGATGATGATATTATTATCTTTTTTCAGGAAGCCACGTCTGGTCAGCCACCTGGAATAAGGGAGAAGGCCACATCGCAGACCTGACCCTCACCCATGACTATAAAATCATGAAGTGCAACCTCTTTCATATAGATGTCACTGTACAACAGGTAAGTGAAGTTTGCGATTTTTTGGCGGGAAAGTTTTAAGTACGCCCGTACTCACAAACGATGCTTGCTTAAAGTGAAGCAGCAAATCGAACGCACAGCGTTGAATAGAGCTCTGTGATTGGTTCGTGCGTCACTCAGACCTCATGTTTGTGAATACGGACGTTAGTTAACATCAGTACTTAAGTGCACAACTCTCTCTAATTTACCAGCGAATGAATCCATCTATGTTATTTACTTTTTTCTTCTCAGCACTTGCCATATGTTTGTCTCGAAGCGCTGGTAGGGCCCAAAAGATAAGGAGACATGTAAAGTGCCCCATAAGGGCTACCTTTTCCTTTTTTATTATTTTATACAGGGTGTCCCGTAATGCAACGTCAAGCCGGAACTGGGTGTTGAGGTAAGTTATGCTGGTTATCAAAAAAATATAAAAAAAAATCTATGTGTCATTTTGTCAAAATAATAGGCATTTAAAAAAAAACAAAAAAATCTACTCCCGGTGACGATCCTTTTACTCGTGTTGCCACAAATCTTCACTTTTTCCACATTTTTTTTTTTGTTATGTAACCCTGAATAATGCTTCTCTAAATTGTTATCAAAATTACAAAAACAGCTGCTCCAGCTTGGATGAAAAAAATACATTACTCCCAAAAAATTTTTCAAAATAAAAATTTTGCCTAGTTTAAACTGACTATACTGGAAAAAAATTGTACTACGCGAGTGTGGCAAGTGACGTCATAATTTGGCGCATTTAGTAAAGATTCCAAAATGGTATAACACTTAGTAAATTCTTGCTGTAATTGTCGACAATTTTTGGTTTTTTGGAAATAATCCCGTTTTTAACGGGAATTTTCCCGTTGCGAAATCGTGTTATTTGCTGATGACACATCTTTGATTTTTAATATCGATAGAAGTAAAAATAACTTTGACGATGTAAATAATGCACTAACAAGAGTTTTAAGTTGGTTCACTACAAATAATTTACAACTCAATGCAAAGAAAACAAAATGTATAAAATTCTCTTTGCCTAACGTAAACACAGTTAGTACACAAATAGAACTTAATAATAATGCAATCGATCTGGTAGACTCTACTGTATTTCTGGGAATTACCCTGGATTCAAAACTCCAGTGGGGCCCCCATATAGAAACTCTGGCGGGAAAGCTCAGCTCAGCGGCTTTTGCAATAAAAAGGATACGGTCATTAACCGATGTTTCAACAGCTCGCTTAGTCTACTTTAGCTACTTTCATAGCCTAATGTCATATGGAATCATGCTATGGGGCAAAGCTGCAGATTTTGAAACAATATTTATTTTGCAAAAACGTGCGATAAGATACTTGTATAAAATGAAAGCAAGAGCATCCCTTAGAGAATTGTTTAAAGAAATTGGCATTCTCACGGCCGCTTCACAATACATCTTAAACTGTATTCTATTTATTCAAAAAAATATTACTGAATTCAAAAAGAAAAGTGATATTCACCAAATTAACACTAGAAATAAAAATAAATTGGCTATACCCGCTTTTAGACTTAATAAAGTGTTTGCTACTTTTATGGGACAAGGTATCCATTTTTATAACAAAGTCCCTGATAAATATAAAGAGCTACCGTATAATAAATTTAAAGATATAGTTAAAGATCACATGCTTAAAAAAGCCTATTATACAACTCGAGATTTTCTTAATGATAAGTCATCCTGGGAGTAGGATTATGGTCCTCTCATGCTCGCACTAAAAAGAATTAAAATGAAAAGTAATGTATAAACTAATAATAATTTCTCAAATGTTATAGTGTCATGCTTCTCAATCTGGACTGTTACTTAGCTTTATTATTAGTTTTTTTTTTAAAGAGATAACTTGGAATTGTCATTCTCACTAAAATGTCTCTGGGGTGGTGGCGTAGTGAGGCGGGTCGTTACATTCCCTCTAATATGGTCGAGTGAAGCGATGGCTGGTTCACTCGTCATGTCTGTGAACAGGCGCTGCTTTCGGGGACTGGTCAATCCAAGTTATTCAAATTTATGTATGCGAGTCATTTCTACTAGTATCTTAATATGTAAGTCTAGAAATTAGCACGTCACTACCTTGTTTAATATACCACGCAATCTTGTATACCCATTCTTATAAGATACACCATACAAGAATGCATGGTAAATTCAGTGAACTGCTCCTGAATCGAATGTACCTACTACTACTATTTCTATATTTATATTAACCGGCAGACAGTGGTGACTGAGTTTGTTGCGGCGCTTCTTCTCAGCACTTGCCAAATGTTGGTCTCGAAGCGCTGGTAGGGTAAAAAGATTATGAGACATGTAGAGGCTCCTTAAGAGCAAAATGACGATTTGTAAGAACTATTTATTAGTCCAAACAAATAAAGAAATTTTGACTTTGACTTTGACTTTAACTTTATCTACCTTGGTTAAACATTATTATTCTAATGTGCCCAAAATTCAAGTTTCTGGCTTAAGTGAGGTGGAGAAGCCATTTTAAAAGGTATGAGCGGAACGGAGAGGGCCATCTTACCAAGCAGGGATATAATGGATATCCGTAACCGTAACCGAAACTATCGGATATCCGAAATAAAAAAATATCAATAACCGTAACCGAAACTGATTCAAAAGTTACGGATAGTTTCGGATAAAGGCGGAGTCTTAAGGGTACAATTCCAAACTGCAAAACTCTATGAAATCTGCAGTATACACGCCGCAGCTGCAATGCCGCGCTGCCGATTTCATAGTTTTGCAGTTTGCGGTCTGCGGCACGTCTTGGAATTGTACCTTAAATCTTAATATTTGTTACCAACTTGTCTGGCATTCCCTGGCACCATCTAATACGCCAGCCTGTTTTACCTTTATCATACATAGGTTTCGTCTTAGTTGGTACATAAAGTAGCTATGTGGGTCACGCTGCATCTTGCTATTTGAATTATACCTACATTTTTGAAATTCTAATAATGTCGTAACCGAAATTATCCGAAACTTTCGGATAATCTAAAATGATTTCACATCCGTGACCGTAACCGAAACTGGTATAATATTATTCTAATATCCGTAACCGTATCCATAACCGAAACTTCTTATTATGCCTGTTACCAAGTACAAGTGCAGGCAGAGCAGGTAGTAACGGCGCGCGCACACGGGTGACGTTTGTCACAGTATGTCAACTACTAATTACTGTCATGGTGACAAATTTTCTGTGACTGACTGTACGGTAGTCAGTCACAGAAACTTGAATTTTGGGCACATTAGAATAATATTTTTTAACCAAGGTAGATAAAGTTAAAAACGGGATTATTTCCAAAAAAAACAAAAATTGTCGACAATTACAGCAAGAATTTACCAAGTGTTATGCCATTTTGGAATCCTTACTAAATGCACCAAATTATGACGTCACTTGCCATACTCGCGTAGTACAATTTTTTTTCAGTACAGTCAGTTTAAAAAAAGCAAAATTTTTATTTTGAATTTTTTTTTGGGAATAATGTATTTTTTTCATCCAAGTTGGAGCAGCTGGTTTTGTAACTTTGATAACAATTTAGAGAAGCATTATTCAGGGTTAAATAACAAAAAAAATTTTGGAAAAAGTGAAGATTTGTGGCAACACGAGTAAAAAGACCGTCACCGGGAGTAGATTTTTTATTTTTTTGTTAATGCCTATTATTTTGACAAAATGACACATAGATTTTTTTTTATATTTTTCTGATAACCAGCATAACTTGCCTCAACACCCAGTTCCGGCTTGACGTTACATTACGGGACACCCTGTATAATAATATTTTGACGTTCATAAGTGCCACTTGTGGTCTAAACTGAATAAATACTTTTGATTTTGATTTTTTTATACCTACTTACCTGTAACTTAACCGCACAGTAATGTAATCGATATGAAAATAATAACATTGTAAAGGGGTCATCCATAAAGTACGTCACACGTAAAGAGGGGGGGAGGGGGTCGACAAAGTGTGACATGGTGTGACAAGGGGGGTGGGAGGGGTCCTAAGTTTCGTGACATCACATTTCAAAATCTAATATATCTAGAGGTACTAATCGCGTAATTTGAAATATAAATTAAACTAAAAAATACACCCACCACTTAAGCACAACTCCGTCGAAGTCGAAAACCTAGGAGAGTCTTAATGGGCAACCAATGAAGCCATTAAATCAATAAAATCTTTTGTAGGAATTATTTCAGATTTAAAATCTAATTCTACTGGCCTATATTTAATGCCGCCAAATGCACCGTACCTCGCGCGTGATTTTATTGTTTCTATTTTTTTGTTAATTTAATAATTTTTCGATGTGAAATTGAAAAACATGTGACGTCACACTAGGGAGGGGGGGGTCTCAGAAATGTGACCGCCTGTGACAGGCACGGGGGAGGGGTCAAAAAATCATGAAATTCGTGTGACGTACTTTATGGATGGCCCCAAAAGCGTTTAGGTATTCCTCGAAGCGCACCCATTTTGAGGCGCACCCAATATGATTGTAGTCAGGGATGTTATGGATATCCGTAACCGTAACCGAAACTATCGGATATCCGAAATAAAAAACATACTTAACCGAAACCGATTAAAAAGTTTCGGATAAAGGCAAAGTCTAAATCTTAATATTTTTTTATATTTGTTAAGTATTTGTCTGGTATTCCCTGGCACCATCTAATATCATAGGTGTCGTTTCTATAATACAATTATAAATGCGAAAGTAACTGTCTGTCTGTCCGATTTTGATGAAATTTGGCATAGAGATAGTTTGAGTCCCGGGAAAGGACATAGGATAGTTTTTATCCCGATTTTTAAAACAAGGACGCGCCAAAAATTTTTTCTGTGACAGACAAAATTCCACGCGTGCGAAGCCGCTGGCGGAAAGCTAGTACCAACCTAATAAAATTGTGATTCTTCTTTCAGATAGGCCCAGGCTTCGTCCGCCTGTTCCTCAAGACTCCCCTCGGGCCCATACTGGTCTCCCAGTCGGTGACACCACTTGGTCCTCTCCTCCAGAAGGTGACTCATAGAGTCTTCTCACCTGCGTATAACGCACCGTGGGCAGCGCTCGTGGTGTACAATGAAGCCTACATGGTAAGTTAAGGTACTTGATACAAATAAGGCCTACCTAACTTTAAATGCTTATATTTCAATAAATATTAACGCTAATTAACAAAAACAAGGTTAATTAACTTCTTCCATCCTTTAATTTTAGCAAAATTACAAAAAATAACACAATTTTTAACTAAATCTATTCAAAATAAGCAAATTACGAAACCACTGATTTTGGCTTTATTAAATCACCTACACGGAATAAGGCCTACATGATTCAAATGCCTCTAGACCCTAAAATTGAGGTTGTATTAAACAAAATGCGGTCTTATAACATTAAACACGTCGATTTGTTTGCGTTATCAAAATTTTACATACCAAGTAAACAGAAATATACTGTATATCTCTAGATAAACTTAAATTCCACTTATTAAGAATTATACATAAATTATAGATAAAATTAAATATTCATAGTAACAAAGTAATGATTCCTTACCTAAATTGTAAAAAAAAAAGAAAAACAAACAATATTATTTTTTTGTATAGGGCTTATTAAAACACCGTGTTCGAATAAGGCCTATACATAAAACCTTTAAAATAACTCAGTTTGGGAACATCATTTAGTCTTGAATTTTTGTAAACAAAATAAGATCTCAATTTTTGTTAGAACCAGGGCATAAAAAGGCTTCTGAATCATCACTACGAACTCCTACACAATTTTTGTGATACCACCAAAAGCAGCCCTTTATGGTCGCATATCTGCTACATTGTCTTCGAGACAGGCATGATAATACCAGCTTTTATTCTCCTTTCCTTTAGAATTATACATACGGCTTTTTTTTCTTATTTTTAATTGGTTTTGTATTTTGTTTCTTTTTTTTACAGGTTTTGTAATTTTTTTCGACTCAGTTTTCTTTTTATTTTCTGTGCTGTTAGTAACATTCTTATTAAATAAATATTTAGTTACTCTTTGACTCATTTAGTTTAATGAATTTGTCCGTAATCAGGTGTTGACATAAATATCTAATATGGCCTACCATGCTGAAATAAGGCCTAGGCCTTATTAGATATCTCGCTCTTGTTGTCTTTAAAAATTTACAAATAATGCATCTATAGCCAGTAGTACAAATTAAGATAATTATTAGTTAGTAAGAAATATTTAGAAATGATTACTAAGAAAAGCTTAATCTAAAACAGCGTCATTTTACCGAAAATTGAAGATGAAATCGCCAGATTTTTATAAGAGAGCACGAAATCACCCACCACCTTAGAAGAACGCGTGCCAATTGGTGCTGGGATCGTGGATCGGGACGCTCTTGCTCTCTACCGGGTTATAGGGCATATGAGTACGTGTCCTTGAAGTATTATCCCGCTCGGATTTATTTATCTGTGTTTTCTGATGTATAGGCCTTATTAGAACGTAGGCCTTATTTGTATCAAGTACCTTAGATTGACTATGGTTTGACCGTTGTATGTTTTTATTATTGTCCTATTTTTAACACGAATCGTAAATTTCAACATTGAGCTTTCGGTGGGGTAAAATGTGCGTTTAATGAAACTATACCCAAATGAGTAACCGAGGACTAAAATCGATAGGTACTTTGACCATACATGGACCTTTCCTTAAAAAACTGACGACAAAAAGTGGAGTACCTCTAGCATAAACCACTTTCGTCTTCGAATCATTTGCGTTTTCGACAAAATTCGATACTAAACCTTCGAATTAAACGATAACGTGACAATTTTGATTCTCAAAATAAGTTTCGTGCAACCATTTCTCATACTAAGTTCACTTTACGACACATTCACAAGGGCGCTGTTGTAGTTTTCGTACTAAATCTTTTGATGGCGGTTCGAATACGCAAACGATTCGAACTCGAAAGTTTTTCGTGCTAGCCATACAGAAGTAATGTAGAAAAATAAGCGTTAAGTAGGTGTTTATTAAATTGTGATAGTAAAATTTGTATGTACCTCCTACGTTGGTAAAAGTAAATGCTGCCCACACGTATTCGCTGCCTGCTGCTGTCTTTCCGGAAGACTATAATCCGGGCCTTTTCTAGACGAGAGTGAATAGGCACTTACAGGGCAGATACTTACCATCCTAGACTGCATCCCACTTAACATCAGGTGCGATTGTGGTCAAATAACTGCCTTGTTATGCATTAAAAACATCTTAACGGTTTTGTATGGTTAAGATTAACTCATACAACTTTTTTCAGTTCGAAAGAGACGTGGCGATTTGGAACAACAAAATCTTCGTAGGGGCTCCTGCGTACGTCAAAGCTGACAAGACCATCAGAGCCTTCAGATCCTGGTTTTCCCAGTTCTACAGCGAGAACAGCAAGAGCTTCAAGGATGCGATACAGAACCCTCTGGAGTGGTGATAAGGTTCAGACTTAAATAATGATTGAAATTCTTATTGGTTTATCCATTTCCATAAAATTTTTAGTCATAATTTATCTTGGCATAATGATACGCATTGAGTGTAAAAAATAAAAAGGCGGCTTTAACCTATTTTAACACTATAGTGCAAGTTACTTTTCTGCCCCATCGGCCGTCACTTCTGCGTACTATGTGTCCTGTCCATTGCCACTTCAGCTTGCTAATCCGTTGGACTATGTCAGTGACTTTAGTTCTTTTACGGAGTGGAGTTGAGGCCACGTACCATGGGACGTCCACCCACAAGGTGGACCGACGACCTGATAAGGTAGTAGAAAGGGGCTGGATGCAGGCCGCTACCAACCGTGCGTTGTGGAAGTCATTGGGTGAGGCCTATGTTCAGCAGTGGACGTCCTGTGGCTGAAATGATGATGATGATGAATAAAAGTTACACTTGCTTAATTACGATGAAGTTCCTAATACATTTACTATGCGAAAATAATTATGCCAAAGTAGGTTTAGTAGTAAAAAAATATGCGAATGGAAAATACCCCGTCTAATTTTATGTGTATGAAAAATAAAAAGCATTTTATGTACCAAATCTTTAGGGCTGTAAATTATCAATAAGTTAAATAGTAATTAAGCATTTCATAGCCATTATTTTTGTAAATTTACTAGCTATTGTTGTAAACATTCTTGACAGATAGCAGAAACACTTCTACGGCGATTTTCATACTGTTTAAATGTAATTATTACGGGACTATTCCCACCTCTCGTTCTCACCGCTGCAACTCCTGTGTAGCCAGGATCTACAGCTTGACCGCCAATAACCCAACCAGAAAAAGGTCAAGTTTGTCCCGGGGGAAACATTATTGTCTTTTGAACTCTGCTGTCATTTGACCAAAGTTTACACAAATGGCTCATATTTTTTTAATATTTGAATATTATTATGAATATCATTTATCATTATAGGTGTTATGTATTTTATAATTTATCTTATTGAACTTGTACTTAAATATTTTTATTAATAAAATAAAAGAATGAAAAAAACATGAAAGACATCAGACGTTGCAAAAACTTAATTTAAGTTTTTTTAAAGTAGTTCTAAGCTTATGACCTAGATTTTAAGTAGAAACCCAATTTCCACATTAATATCGGAGTTTTAGTTAGATATTTTTAAGAACTAGTGGATAAAACTTTGTAGGAGAGAAATAAAACAGTTTTAATAAATGTAATAAAGTTTTATTTTATTGATAACACAAATGACTAGGTAGACCAAATTATAAGCTAAACCAGAACATAAAATAACTTTTATTTAAGTTAATAATTTGGTCATTACTATTTGGAAGTAAGACTTTAATTAAAACAGTGGAAAAGAACCATTCGACACACTAATAAAATTGAATGTCGTATCTTTTGTATACTTTCTTTTTCTTTTATTTTTGGTGTACAATAAAGTGTAAAGTGTGATCCGTTTGGACGCGAATAGACAGGTGGACGCAAACTGGTGACTTGACCCTAATATTTTTAAAGGCAAATTTGAAGGTCGTATTTTCTTATCACTACATAATAAATTAATATTATTATTATAAAACCAAGTCACTTCGCTGTCCCTATGTATGCTTAAATCTTTAAAACTACGCAACAGATTTTGATGCGTATTTTTTTAATAGATGAATGATTCAAGAGGAAGGTTTTTATAATACATTGTACCTGTGCGAAGTAGGAGTTGATAGCTAGTTTTACTGTAATTTAAGTTATAAATTGACTGATCTATACTCGGTATAATCGATGTAACCATCTCTGTTGGTGTCTGCCTGCTTCAGCGCGCCTTCCACGATCTCCTCCAGATCTTTGTCTTGGTAATTGATATTTAGCTCCCTTTTGACGCCTTTATCGTCTGTGGAAACAGTCATACACAGAGAGAAAACATTTATTAATTATTTAGTATTTCATACAAGAAAGTGTGAAAGGGACTACTACCCGTTCGCGCTAAGTTTGCCGGTCCGTGGAATGCGCGTCCCCTCTCCCAACTGCGATTAAACGCAATTAGTTAGTGATTAAACGCAATTAATGTGTCTTATTTTACGCAAGTACACATTTATTATCAATAATAATAAATAAAAAATATTTTAAATATAGTTTGTTAAAGTTATAGACGCTTCATTTCGAGTGACGTCATATTGCCAGCGGCAAACTTAAAGCGAAAGGATCCAGGAAAGGACCTGTGGGCTTAGTGTGAGTTTACATCAAAGGTCGTCACTAGTAAGCGCGTAAAAAATTACATTAAATGTATGACGGATTGTACAGCGCCCCTAGCGGACTCTTTCAATGACTAAAATTTTTGTGAGGACGTTTAATGTAAACTCACACTAAGCTCTCTGAATGCGGGCAGCGCATGACTGATCGTTGTAGAAATCTTGAAAAAAGGCCTTTATCAAAGAATATATTTACTCTGGCCTTTATCCAGCAGTGTACGTCATTTGGCTGAAATTAACGAACACACGTCTTATGGTAAGCTGCCTAAAGGTCATAGCAGACTTATCAACTCGGAAAGGGATCAACACCGTCGCCTTTCGCGAGCTGTCATCGCCTTACGTGCGCTGTCAACCGCGTGTTGAGGCGTTTACATTACGGTGCGGATAAGTGTGCGTTGCAGTATGAAGTTTCGTACAAAGAATACTAACCGCCTCGAGTTGATACGGTTACGATCCCTTTCCCGGTTGATTAATGTGCTACGTCCATAAGAATTATAGATACGTGGAGGTAGGTAGTAGGTAAGTACGTTACTATTTCAAAAATTCATTCATAGGTACCAACTTGTACCTACTTATAACCAATCTATTTGGGTAAAATAATAATGCCTAATTATTATAAATAAAATGTTTATTGAGTCTTTAAAAAAACAATCACAATTTACAATAATGATTTAAATAATGTAAACTTTTAATAATGATTTAAATTTTATAAAAATGTAAAAAAAAATGTAAACTTTTATAAAAAAATCATAAATGCAGGTTTATGTTAGGATCTACTTAAGTAGAGACAAGTGAAAAGTTTTGTACGATTGAGATATTGCTCACATAAAATATCAACAACTTTTCGACAGCTGGACACTACGCGTATACCACAACGTATACCATGTACTCAAAGCCCAAGAAGGTGTAAAGCCCGGTCCGTGAGCACGTAGAATTTTGTCCAATGACCCCTAGCTACCCATCCTTATCGCTCGCGCGTAATTATATTGCTGTCGTGACTGTGCGACTGGCAGCCGCAGTGAGTGTATGAGCGCAATAGCAAAATAATTACGCGCGAGCGATAAAGATGGGTAGCTAGGGGTCATTGAACAAAATTCTACGTGCTCACGGACCAGACTATAGTAAGTATCTTTATTTATTTATTTATCCCATAGTAACAGCTCTAAACTCAGCGTAATCGATGTACCCGTCGTTGTTGGTGTCTACCTGCGCCAGGGAGCCCTCCACGATCTCCTCCAAGGACCTGTCAGTATATTTGACGTCTACCTCCCTTTTCACTCCGTCTTCATCTGTGAAAATTAATAAGTTTGTTAAAAATAAGTTGACATTTTTAAACGTAAGGCAAAGGCTTTTGGTAAAAGAAAGAAAAAATTAACACCATCAAAAAATAATACAAAGCAACTAAAACCAATTTTTGAAACTAATCTAACAATTGAGTTGTTGAAACTTTAATTAAAAACTTATTAATTTGTTGCTTTTCTGATTTCACATAATTTGACTCACATTTTCTCTGGAAAAGAAAAACAATAATATTTTTGAAGCAAGAAGAAATGGTAAGTGAATCAAAATAATTATGTACTTATGTATTTACCTTGTTTCGCTGAAAAACCTGTAATGTAAATGTTGAGGAAAATAATAACTGTGCCTAATTTAGAAAAAGTTTATTTGTTCAACTAAAAAATAAACAAAATACCAAGCTAACTATAAAAACAAATAAATCTCTGAATTTAAAAAATATTAGGACGTGCAAAAACTTATTTACAAAAAATAAATGACTTGTGTATTTTTTACGACTTTTAGGACGTTTATTTGTATTTTATGCCTTTTACTAGACTATGACTTTTATACATTTTATGCCTTTTAAATCCTCAACGAGCCATGCTTTCCACGGCGTCAGCTTGTGCCTTTTTAGCCTTATAATGATTGATCCTATACTCCAAGTAGTCAATGTACCCATCCTTGTTCAGATCGGTGTGAGTCAGAGCATGTTCCATGACCTGTTCGATCTGGGCGTCCGTGTAGGCCTGGTAGTTCTTGTCGACTTGTCCTGAAAACCAGTTAAAAAGATGTATAACTAGAATAATGTAGACTAAAACTACACTAAAGTAGGCTGTACTAGATGATAGTTAAATTGTTTGGTGCTATTTGTACGATTTACGCTTGGTAGTTCTGGCAAGAGGATCTGATATGAGTATAAGTCATGGTCAACTTGTCCTGAAAATGTTTTGAAAAGGCTAGCTAGCCAAGTCGATAACAAGTGGCAATAGGTAAAATACACTAAAAGTTTCTGTAAATGAGGCCTCTTAGCTTTTGTTTTTAAAGTTACCTTTCCCTAAAAAAATAAATTACAAAATTACTCAGAGAGCTTGTCAATTAAGTCTACGTTCAACCGTTAGTATTACAGGTTAGATTTTTATTTATTTTTTGAGTTGAAGCAGACAGTCTTTCACAATTTTGGAGGAAATAAGGCGTAAGAGTTTTTTTTTATCCCCAACGAGGAAGCTCTTGGCCTGTATCTCACCTGATGGTAAGTGATGATCAGGCCGAAGGTGGAAGCGAGCTTCACCCGGAATCCTCAACCACGGAGGAACTGCCTATCTTACCTCTAACTGCCAGAACACAACAATGCTGTTAACATTGTTGTTATGGCGACAGACTTAGGTAAGATGGTGGTAGCTAGCCAGGCGGACTTAGAACAAGCCCTACCACTAACCAAACCGGACAGAAAAATCTGCCCCACTGGGAATCGAAGCCGGGACCTCTGCGTCTGAAGCAGGTGGTCTTACCACTAGTCCACAGAGGCGGCGAGTGTATTTTTATACACTTTCATAAAGAGAAACAACTGCAGTTGGTTATGTAGTAGGTACCTACTATGTAGTCCACATTCTCCAGTATACAATAGCAGTCTTTGACATAGCCAATACATAAGAAATAACATCGTACATAACATAAAAATACTTACCCCATCGTCATAAAAGATGTCTTAGATGCTTCAGCCACAAAAACACATAATATCCGCAGTCAGTTACGGTTTGTTCTCCTACACATAAAGTAGGGTTTTTATTTATAACTTCACAAACGAAAAAATCATGCAAAAAAAATAATCAATATATTTTGCTTCAGCCATAAATGTAAACATGCATGACAAAAATTGTTTACACTTTTATATTTTTTACTATAAAAACATTTCTTATTTAAGCTCACAAGTTGGCGCCACTGTAGAAAGACAGGAACTTAGGTCGATACTGGCGCCAACTGATACAGTCTTATTCAATAGCCTTAACAATGCAACATTCCTAATTCGATTCGATTCGTTTTCAACTTAAATGCACATTTTTAAATACTTACAATACTCACATTTATCTTCCCAGCAAGACCCTGCGCCCGCACCATAACCAAAACAGCACAAACGTGGAGTAGCAGACGATGTGGCTTCAAGCGAATATGGGCCGAATTTCCAAAGCAATAAGATGCACAATCATAGTCAGGAATTATGCATCTTACGATGTATTTTGCATACGGAACTGCGCTATCTCTTGGTCAAATCTAGAACTAACTGTTACGATAAGGAACTTTCTTGTGTAAGCCGGAACAGCGTCATCTCCTGGTCAAATCCAGAACTAACTTTTACAAGTAATAGGTTAACCTTTCTTATTTAAAATGAAACAGCGCCATCTCTTGGTCAAATCCAGAACTAGCTCTTACAATGATAGGAGGGAACCTTCTAGTGTAAAATAAATCTGAATAGCGCCATCTCTTAGTCAAATTAAGAACTAGTTCTTACAATGTTAATAGGATTTCTTTCATATTTTTTTTTATTTTTATTAAAAATTCAATCATCTTAAAATCGTATATTCAAACATAAGCCACCGATCCGTCCGACATCTTAACTTTCATAACAGAATTCGGATCTAATTTCATTTTATACTCCGAGTAGGTTATAAAACCATCATTATCAGAATCAGTACGGTTCAGAAATATGTCTACTACTTTTGAAGCTTCGGTCTCGGTTACTGTACTGACCTGCTCTTCGGAGCCAGCTGAAATGTATGCATTTGTTCAAAGATAAGTTAATTATTTTCTACTATTGGTTTTAGAAACTTACTAATTCGTCATCATCATTTCAACCACAGGATTTCTACTGCTGAACATAGGCCTCCCCCAATTATTCTTTACTAGCTTTCCGCCCGCGGCTTCGCCCGCGTGGAATTTTGTCTGACCGGGATAAAAACTATCATATATGTCCTTTCCCGGGACTCAAACTATCTCTATGCCAAATTTCATCAAAATCGGTTCAGTGGTTTAGACGTGAAAGAGAGACAGACAGAGTTACTTTCGCATTTATAATATTAGTTATAGATTTATCGGTTTGCCTTTCTGCTACCTACTTATGGAAGAAGCATACTTATCAACCCGGAAACGGATCATAACCGTATTTAGTCTTTGTATGAAACTCCATACTGCAACGCACACTTATCCGCACCGTAACGTAAACGCCTCGCCTCGAGGTTGACAGCGCGCGAAAAGCGATACGGTGTCAATCTTTTTCTGGGTTGATAAGTCTGCTATGACCTTTAATTAAAGTCCCGATTTTTTAAAAATAACAAAACATTTATATCAATATAAATTTATTCATATTCACAGTCACTCTTACCTCCGAGTTTAAAGTACTTACACAACCACTAATAATACAAACACAAAAATGCAATATCCACAAAAAGCAACATTTAGTTTTATCAGAGTAAATACAAATGAGTAGGTCATCTTCATAGGATCGCACGGGCGCGGTTTGTATGTGAGCGCGCCAACACGTATGCGGCGCGCACGCACACACTGACAAAATTTAACGGTGATTTGCGGTGAAGTGCGCCGAATTTTGTCAGTGTGTGCATGCGCGCCGCATACGTATATTACGGTTTTATGATTTAAAAAAATCTATCTATGTTGATTTTACTGTAACAAAAAAGTGAGTATACAATAAAAACTAATGCTGCTTCTTTGTGGTTGTAGTTATATACAATTTAAATATATAAAAATGCCAAAAACGAACAAAATATACAGACAAATTCAAGCTGGCACGCATATTCGAGTTTATTCTGATTTTTTATGGAAGAAAATTATTGCCTTCATAAACTTCATGAAAAAAATAATAATAACGGGACTATTCCCATCTCCCGTTCCCACTGAACTCCTGTGTAGCCAGGATCTACAGCTTGACCGCCAATAACCCAACCAGTGAAGGTCAAGTTTGTCCCGGGGGAAAGTTAGACTGTCATTGGACCCGCAACGAAATTAATCAGAAGAACATAGGAGTTCGAAGTTAAGGTTCGACTTCCCTCAGTTGCAGAGCGGATGACAAACAAAAGTATAGATGGATAAGTATGAAAAACCCAGTAAAGTAGGAATTCCCAAGTGTACTTATTTTTATCTACGAAATTAAATATTTAATTAGGTTTTATCTTCTGTCATTAAAAGATTACTTTGCTATCAATGATATTATATAAAAACAAAAGCAGATATGTTATAAGCGCTCGCGCTGTGAATACTCAAATACGTCCCAATTGGGACGTCTTGTGTTTAGTCTTCGTGTGGCCTGCGTCGTGCGCAATCGCGTGCGTACCACACCGTAAGTTCCTGTGTTCTTACCAAAATAAATAAAAAATGCCATCGTGTGTGTTTCGAAAGTGTACCAATTATGACTCTAAAGTAAACAAAATACAAGGGATCTCTTACCACATGTGATTATGCAAAATTATTTAGTATTTATATTTTCAATTATTTATGCAAACAATCAAGACGCCATGCGCCATGTTCAAGTTAAGAAAGAGAAAGCGATCTTGTTTTGACGTTAGAGCGATAAGGATGCGTGCGCTGCGGACATAGATTAGTTAGTGCAGAATCGTTAAAACTATAGCTATCTCTTTCATTTGCGTGCTATTTCGTATCTTTTGTTTCACTTATCAGTTACATTTGTCAATGTGTGCAATTTGGAATAGCTCGGCACGGATTAAAATCGTAATTTCTATGAACGTAACATATCTATAGTTCTGTAATATCATTGTTTGCTATTGATATTTTTATTACATAAAAATGATACCGTTTACTATTATCAATATTATGTATTTAAGCTGTCATGTCAGCGCTCTTTAATTAATTAAGAATTAACAATTAAAAAGTATTATGAAGGCAATAATCTTTTCCACAAAAATAAAAACACAACAACACTGTATGTACATAATTCCCAATATCGATTGATAAAAAACAAGAAGAATATTGTGACCAAATTAAATAATACACGGAAGATGGCAATATATTATGTAAAAAAATGCTAAAATCTAAGATCAGGAACTAAAAACTATTTTGTTTAAAATTTGTTTTTAACTGCTGTAAAATTTAGAAAAAAATCTCCAAAAGGATGTATACAACATCTACTTTTCTTTCTAAAATAAACATGGTTAAAATTTTTTTGATTCTGATACTTTTTTTAATCAAATATCAATATAACAAATTATACAGATCAAGAAAAAATCCAATAAAAAAATGGAAGACCAAAAAAGCACCTATCTGCAGTCATTAAGTATTTACTTTATAAAAATAAAGTATATTTTTTTAACAAAAACCAGAGTCATATCTGTAGCGCGTGGCGTGTCGCGCCAAAACTACAGATTTTTTTCAAGTCAATGAAAAATCTCAAAAAGATGAAAGTTAAGAGTATTAAGTAGATATTATTATTTGTCTGTCCGCGATTTTACCTTAACCGGTTGACATCAATTTGAACTCTAAGCAATGAAAATGCGGTTGAAAACTGATGAATTTTTTTTTGTAAACCTGGTTAAAAATTCATTAGGAATGCATTATGAAATACAACTTACCAATAATAGTGGAGTTACTCAGTCCGTTTTTAACAACAAATTGACTGTACGGTCGTGCAAATCAACTTACACAAAACCTCATTTTGTCAATTGATATTGAACTTTATTGTCAAAGTAATTAAGTTCAAAATTATTTTCGAAATTAGTCATTTTGTGTAGGTGATCTGCTGGACTATATTTATTTTAAAGGCATTGAAACTCGACCACAACACTTCGGTATTGGAAACTGACTCAATTTAAAATTAAACACACGCCACATGGAGCTCTATTCAAAAATTTATAGAGCACAAATTGGCCTACGTCAAAATAAATATTTTATTAAGCTTAAATATTATAGTCTTAAAAGTCAAGTCATTGTTCTATAAAAACATAAATATAATTCAGAAATTTACATAATCATGGGGATTATAGATCTATAAAGGCTGAGTTGCACCACCTAACTTTAACCGTAACTATAACCATAACCGGTGTTTTTGTATGGAGTTTGGCAGACTTGACGTTTGTTAAAGTTAAAGTGTAACCCAGCTTAAGTCTGTATTTATTTAAATGTACTGCAATACGCTTGAAGAATGCTCGTTAAGCCGAATGTCGTGGTCGAGTGATAAAGGTGGATTCAGACTTATACGACATGCCGTGGCGTAACTAAAAAGGTTGCCACAGTATACTTCAAGTCTGAATACCTAAATATTTCGTAGAAAATGGGTAGCTTTTTACTGTGTTTAGATATTCTTGGGTAAGTATTTCGCTCAATAAAATCTAAAGTCCGGTCGCCGAGCAGATAGAATTTCGTACAATGACCCTGCTCGCGTGTAATTATATTGCTGTCTCGCACAGTCCCGGCGGCCGCCCGTCGCACAGTCACGACAGCAATATAATTACGCGCGAGAAGGATGGGTAGCTTGGGGTCATTGTACGAAATTCTATCTGCTCGGCGACCGTACTTTAGATTTTGAGCGAAATATTTACCCAAAACATCTACCTCAACATAACTAATAACTAATCATTTCGTTTGCTCTTTTGTTGAGCATTAACGAACTCTGGGTAATCTATGTACCCATCGCGATTATGGTCATCCATGTTAAGTATGGGGTCTATTAGTTTAATAAGTTCGTCGTCGTTGAATATTTTTTCTTCTACTGGAGGAGTGCCGGGCTGCGGTGGTTGCTGCTTATGACCTTGCTCTAAGCGGACATAGAAAAAGACATACATGTAATAGCAGCATTGACCTCTATACGCACTGGAAAGGCTGTCTTATACAAATGACAGCTAATTTTATGTGCCAATTTGGCGCCACTACGAGTACCCGAGAACTAATTTTGACGTACATCATAAAATATGGAGTAACTATAAGAGTAAGCGAGAAATAAAATCACTAATATTAGTTCCATGGACACTCGTATCTGCCTAAGTATGGCTTACAGCGCCAAAATGGCGACTATCAAATAGGCACTCAAATATTATGACAGCAGCCAGTCCAGTGTGTATAGAGGTCAGTGATATAGCAGACATAGAAACCCAATTTTTGCATAATATAAAACCAGTTTTGAAGATGAACGCGTCGTGTTATGAACAAAAAAATGTTTTTGTGGAACTTATACGATTCTTATAGTCTGATTTAATTGTAAACATAAACCCTGTTTCTGTATTGAGCTTTTTAACTTGAGCGAGCTCATCTTCTACTTAAGAATGAAATTAAGATGACGAACGAACGAACGAACGAAGACCATCAGAAAAACAAAATACTTACAGAGTTCTCGATAAAATACAATTATTAAAGTATATTTATTTTTCACGCGTAATAAAAACGAATTCTTAAATAGAAAAGCAAAGTTAATGCGTTACTAAATCACAACACGACACGCTTCACTAATGTCAATCCAGCTTTACAATTGAAACCACTTTTCAAAGTATAGTGACCGCAAAACTCAAGATCAAGAACCCTGTCGCACAGTAGTTTGATTTTAAAAATAGGTGGACATACGATCGAAAGTCATAATTTCACCGAAACAAAAATTGTTTTGGATAGCATTTTGAATGCTGATCAACATTTGTCATTATACATTTTTCGATAAAACGAGCCTTTCATGCTTAAAAAAAATATGACAAGAAAATTTGTATGGAGAAAAATCATTTTAATTTTTTTTCTGGCTACTGTTGCAAACTGTAGCGGTCAAACCTTATGTAGTCGTAAGTACCTATGGTGCCAAATATTACTACATAAATACTTTTTGCGGGCACGCGCGGCGAAGCGAGTAATGGACATGCAAAATTTTAAATATTTTTATTTATGGATTATTGATTTTAATGCACTTAAAGTAATTATTAATAGAAAAATATACATAATCTAACTTACTACAGCCCTCTATTACCTCATTTCACGCCAAAACCTTTCAAACTTGTAGGTACTAGGTAGCCTAAGTCGATCATTGACAATAAAATATTCACTAACTGGTCTACTGGTTATGGTGTAAGGTAGATTAGGTCGATATCTACCCTTTACCTAGCTATGTACCTACTTCTTGGCACTTATAATACCGACAGACATGATTAAATAAGTCTTCAAGCAAGAACCCTTGACTTCAATGGTTATGAAAGATTTTTTTACTTACTAGAGTATTCCTGAATAGATCCCTTAAATCATTTTGACTGACATAATCGATTACAGTAGGTAGTGGGTTCAGTAAGAGTTTCAACCCATATAGTAAACAATACATTTTTATGGCTCTTTATTCAAGTTAGTCGAATAATTCCATCATAAATGGGAATATCCGTAACCCTCCTCCACACATTATTCATCATCCATCATCATTTCAACCTTAGGACGTCCACTGCTGAACATATGCCTCCCCCAATGATTTCCACAATGGCCGCTTGATGGTGGCCTGCATCTAGGGCCTTCCTGCTACTTTTATGAGGTCGTGGGTCCACCTTTTGGGTGGACGTCCTACGCTGCGCTTTCCGGTACGTGGCCTCCAGAACCTTGTTGCCCCATCGGCCATTACTTCTGCGTATTATGCCACTTTAGCTTGCTAATCCGTCGGGCTATGTCAGCGACTTTAGTTCGTTTATGGATCTCCTCCTCATTTCTGATTCGATCTCGTAAATAAACATCGAACAACCTCTCCATAGCACATTGTGCAATTTTGAGATTATTTATAAGGCCTATACTGAGAGGTCACGTTTCCGAGCCGTATTGCAGATCCATTATGTTCACATCTACCTATAGTTTTATATGCCAACTAACGTACACAAAAACTGCTGATACATGATGCAGATAATGTGATAACATTTTGGTGTACTGCATAACTGCCTATTGAATTCTTTCGGAAAAAGTAAGTATGTGAGTGACTTTGATTATTTTGAACACTGTTCAAGATAAGTGAATTAGGCTAAAATATCTTTTTTGATTGTTTTTCGAACGAAGATAATAATTGAAGACATGAATGGAAGAAGGTGATTAATATCGGATTTCAGATTTTTCTCAGTTTGATGATTGGATAAAGGTGTTATATTTCAAACCTTATGTTTGAAAAGAAGGTGACCTATTTGATGAAGGTGTTATGTACGTTATCTTTTTAAAAAGATAAAGGGAAAGGAACTCACACCTCCTTAAAGAAGCCAAAAAAAGAATACTTTTGCGAAAGTACAAGACTATTCAACAGAAGAACTGGAAATTATTACAGTTCTATCAAAATTGAAACTATCTCGCTACCTACTGTAATCGATTAAGTATGACAGTCAAAATGATTTAAGGATCTATTCAGGACTACTCTAGAGAGTAAAAAAATCTTTCATAACCATTGAAGTCAAGGGTTCTTGCTTGAAGACTTATTTAATCATGTCTGTCGGTATTATAAGTGCCAAGAAGTAGGTATATAGCTAGGTAAAGGGTAGATATCTACCTAATCTACCTTACACCATAACCAGTAGACCAGTAGTGAATATTTTATTGTCAATGATCGACTTAGGCTACCTAGTACCTACAAACGTAGGTTCTAGTTTGAAAGGTTTTGGCGTGAAATGAGGTAATAGGGGGCTGTAGTAAGTTAGATTATGTATATTTTTCTATTAATAATTACTTTAAGTGCATTAAAATCAATAATCCATAAATAAAAATATTTAAAATTTTGCATGTCCATTACTCGCTTCGCCGCGCGTGCCCGCAAAAAGTATTTATGTAGTAATATTTGGCACCATAGGTACTTACGACTACATAAGGTTTGACCGCTACAGTTTGCAACAGTAGCCAGAAAAAAAATTAAAATGATTTTTCTCCATACAAATTTTCTTGTCATATTTTTTTTAAGCATGAAAGGCTCGTTTTATCGAAAAATGTATAATGACAAATGTTGATCAGCATTCAAAATGCTATCCAAAACAATTTTTGTTTCGGTGAAATTATGACTTTCGATCGTATGTCCACCTATTTTTAAAATCAAACTACTGTGTGTCGTGGCTAAACGCAATCCGCGAGAGCCATAAAGAAGAAAAAAAAGTATAGTGACGCGCGTAAAAACGATCGAAACAAAAAACAGATGATAAAAAAATATTAAATTTGTAACTAGCTGCTGTTTATCCTAAATTCTTTAGAAATTTCCTTAAATGTAAACAAACACTTGTGCACACAATTACACCATAATCACTTACGTGTTCATAATATCATACACATTATTTCACAAGCCCATGAAACCAACTTTATTCTCACGATTATACAAGTTTGGAATCAATCTTTAAACAAATTATTTTAGCAAAATATGTGGACGATGAAAATTTGTGAGACTTGTCAAATTGACTTGAAGTTTAAAATTATGTGTTATCTCCATGTTGTCTCTGACACATCAGTGTTGTAACCTGTAAGTCATAGACAATAATCGGTAAATTTAATCGATTTTATTTCAATTATTCAATCATTTTTATTACTGATTGCATTTAAATAGATTTAAATAGGGCCTTAATCAACAATGTATTTTTTCTTCATTGAATGTACTACTAATTGTTTAACCCTTTCACGCATATGGGACGCATTTGTCCCCGCATAGTTTTTACTATTTACAGTAATACTAGTTAAGTTAAACCCTTTGTAGTTTAATATTCTTAAATTGTATTATTATCTTTTATATTTATGCGCTATAAATAATAAAAAACGCGTTTCTTTGTGTAAAAAAATACTGGCACAAAACGTGAAAAAAAAATTCGTTAGACGTCAAAATTAAAAAATATTTTAATATTACTTAGCAGCTTTTTGGTCATTATTTTTCTTCCGATTTACATTCACTAATAAGTATAATTATCGTTTTATTACCTATTTTCGATTTTCATCGTATGCATAATGAATATTATGGAAAAATATGTATTGGGACACGGGTGTCCCTATGTGCGTCAAAGGCAACTTGGTTCTCACTAAGGATATTGTTTGCCTCGTTATAATTTGTATGTTTATATTGATGTTTTATTTACAATTCATACATTTTTTTGTAAATCATTTGCCATCAAAGCGATTTGAAGAAATTTCACTCAGGATAGACGAAATTTAGAAGTCATGATGACTGACCATAGTGACAACGAAGATGGTTTTCTCCTTGATGAAAGGGTATCTACTTCTGGACAGAGGCTTCCCTGATAATTTCCACAACAATCGTTCCTGTGCTGCTCGTATACATGAATGTATATGAGCAGCACAGGAACATGAGGCCTGACACACTGCGTCTTCCTATCCATGGGCGCCACTCAAGAATTTTTCTGCCCAAACGGCCATCACTTCTGCTAGCCATGTGCCCTGCCCATTGCCGCGAAAGTGTGGTAATTATGCGGGCTATGTCTGTTACTTTGAGTCTCCTTCGGACTTCCTTATCACCTTTTGGGTGGTTTTAGCCTTCACATAAGGCCCATAGTGAAGGAACACGGCTCCGTTCCGTGCGTCATCGCCGCCAAGCTAACACACATTGGTCAAAGACTTTCAGTCAAAGGTTTTGAGACACTGCGGTATTTTGGATAAGAAGAAGTCGCGAAGCCTCTCGGATGCTGTCCCCCCAAGTAAGATTCAACAATTGTAGTCACGGCACAGCTGAGACCTTGGGAGACCTAGAATCAATGCTCTATGGCCTCAGTAGAGGTTCTCAATAAATGGGATTCAAAATAAACATGGACAAGACGAAAAAATTATGTCAAATATCCGTGTTACACGCACTCCTCTGAACGGTAGAGACTCTACACTCAAAGTTGTTCTTGAAACAAACAGTCTAGTTAGGTAGGTCTAACTTCAAGAAAGAGGTCTATGATGAGATGAGGATCAGACATAAAAATACGTAAGATATGATGCTATCTATTTTTAATTTCTTATTATAAATAATAAAAATAAGCTTATTGATTAAATTTGATGTGTAGTTTTAGTGTGATTTGTATTTATTTTGCAATAAAAGCGTCGAAGTATTCTATTTTCAATATATGAGGCAATGTTTACCTTAACGCATATAGGGACATATGTGTCCCCGACTGAAAAACACTGAAATACATAGCACTTATATTTTCTGTACTACTTTTATGTTAAATTAGACTAAAACAAATAGATATAACTAAAGAAAAAATAATTTTATGGTTTGGAATAGTTATAAGCGTGTAAGGGTTAATGCACTGCTTTATAAAGCATTATAAATTCTTTCTATAGGTACCGTAGAATGGGGTTACTTTGTTTCACGGGATGACTTTGATCGAAACTTCCATTTTGTATAAAATCACGAATTGCGTAAAACGAAACGCAATTTAGTAGTTTTTTTTTAAATTAGCAACACTGAAGAACTGTCAATTCCTTTTTTGAGAACACGCGGGAAATTTGCCTTTAATTTTAATTAAAAAAGGTTAATAGAATGTTATTCACTATTTATAGCTAAATAATTGTGTTGCAAAACTTCATGTGTACTTATTTATGTGATAGTAAAATGAAATTTCTAGATAATACTCCATCATGTGGCCTATGATCGATTAACTACAGTGCTTAATGTTTTTCTAACTTCAAAGATAATGGAATGACTTGAGTTTGTTTGATGCGGGGTGTCATTGATAGGGTATATGGTGTGAGATTGATCAAAAATGATCAAATTATCCCCAGAGACTATATTCCTCTTTAAATGGTAATATCCACTGGTAGTCGAAGGTTTCAAATTTTTGGAATATAAATAAAGAATTCAAATTGGTTCGCGATGATATATCTGAAATTAGGACAAGTGAAATAATTAATCTACCTGCCAAAACCAAAGCCTTTTGCAATTCTGGATAGTAACGTTGAATGTTATAATTTTTTTTATATTGATATTGCAGAACTTGTATGACTTAAGTGAATTTCTATGACTTTTCTTATTGTTTTGTTGCATAAATTTAATATTGTTGATTTTTTTAAGACAAATTATTTTTATAATTATTTTTTAGATTTTATTTTGTGAAGTTTAATTATTTCTAAGTTCTTTTCGTTCGTAAAATTAATAAATAATACTGATTGAATACTAAAATTTTAATACCAACATTTTAGTAACGAAATACAGTTAATTATTTGATGACTTTTACTAGATCAAAGTTACCCCATAGGACAAAAATGTCAATAACTATTTATCCCGTTGGCAGATTTTGATTTTTTTAAATTTATTGGTATTATAATTGAGGTTACTTTCTATTTACGCAATAAAATCTGGGGATATCAAAGTAACCCCATTCTTCTTTTAGCTTTGATCACATACTTTTTATTTTTTTTTCTCAAAATTGAGCTATATTTTTTCATTTTTTATTACACGAATCGAGAGTGCTATAAAAACCGATTATTAGACTTTTTTTTGTATTTTTTTACACACACAAATTTAAAAGATATGGACCTTCAAAGTTTAAAATTGGTCAAAGTAACCCCATTCTACGGTACGTAAGTACTACAATAATTTCAATCCGTGATTAACGAGAGGTTTTGTCGCCTCACTAGGGCACAGATTAAAAATGTTTTAATGTCAGTTGGCCATATTTGTTTACATATAGGGAAATTTCTAAAGAATCCGACATTACGTATTTTTTTTAATTTTATTAAAAGTGGGTTAAATTGTTAAAAACATTGCATAATACAATAAATATCCCCAATTTTTTATATTTACATTTAATATACATAATATTTTTTTCAATAAGCGAACGAAACAAGCAAATTCCCCTAAAAAACCCGATTAACCCTTCAAAAATCGATAACTGTCCAACCATATAAAAAAATCAATATTGCAATCAAAGAGGTCAAAAAAGTTTTGTATTGAGATTATAATTAATTCGTGATTCAATCTAAAAATCAATATACTCAAAAATCGTAAACTAATATGTATATTCAGACAAAACCACTGATCGGGACAGTCAAAACGTTGATCAGTTAGGTCAAAACACTAATTCATTAGGTAAAAATTATGATCAATGGGGTCAAACCCCTGATCAATTGGATCAAACCAGGTCAAAGATCAATTAGGTCAAAACACTGCTCTATTAGGTCAAACCCCTGATCAATTGGGTCAAAACAGGTCAAAAGCTGTAAAACTCACCGTGCCAGTGTATCAAAGACTTGATGAGCTCGCATCCGTCGAGTTTATTGTTGTTGTCAGCGTCATGCATCTTGAAGTAATGGAACTGGAGCTCTTGCTCTGACATCTTTGAAGTGTCTATGGGCACGTCCATGTGCTCTTGGATGTGTCTATGGATAGATAAGATTTTTTGGTTAATAGTCAAGGTGTGCGGTTGCAATTGATATTATCATCATAATTTCAGCCACAGGACGTCCACTGCTGAACATAGGCCTCCCCCAATGGCCTCCAGCGCATTCCTGCTACCTTTATGAGGTCGTCGGTCCACCTTGTGCATGGGAGGGAATTGATATTGTACTTTGTAGCAAAAGGTGTTCAAATTAAATTGTGGAAATAGGTATTTCGCTTTATTAGTCAGACTATAAAATTGATAGAAAATCGATTGTCAGTTTCTAATTAAATAATATAACAATTATCCAATAAATGAACTTACTCTCTTTCGTGAGCTATGTTGGCGGGATTTAATAGCTGAGGATCTGAAAATAAACGAAAAAAAAAAACATTACTTCAACACGATATTACATAGCAATATTTGTAACAAGAGTTCTTAGTGTATCCGGCTCGAAGGACCAAACGTCGACAATAAGTAACATTCATCATTAACTTATACTTTATAAGATGCATGTTGTTAGGTTACAATTTAGTCCATAAGCTTACGTGCTATACAATTTGTTTTGCGTCTTTAATAAATAAATAAATAAGTGTCAAGATCGACACTAAATTATTCTATGAAAAACGACACGGCAGAAGTGGGAATGAGAAGTAGGAACGTGAAGTGGGAAAGAGAGATGGGAACAAATGGTGGGAAAAAGAGGTAGGAACGAGAGGTAAGAAACGAGAGGTGGGAAATAGTGGTGGAAACCACAGATAGATACAAGAAATGGTAAGTACAAGTGGGAAAGAAAGTTATGAACAAGAGGTGAGGACGAGAGGTTGAGATGTGGGAACTATAAGGGCTCCTGCACACGACGCCGCCACCGCGCCGCCGCACACTGGTTCAAGAAATGATAAAAATGGAATTAGCGATTTATTCACTTTTTCCGATGGTATCATGTGTAGAATGTCATAAAAAACGTTTTGTTTAAGTTATATTTTTCTGAGAAATGCGTAGTTTTTGCTATATTTCATGTTTTGTGTTTTATTTGTATGAAACGTTTCCTTCACGAGGCTCTTATTCAAAATGTTAAAGTTTGTTAGATATGACTACTTATAGGTTTTAAAGAGTCATACTAATAGAAGCTAATACAGTAACAACTTTGTCCCAGTGCGTCCCCGTTTAGGATATAAGTGATATTTTCTAAGGTACGAAAAAGTAAACAAAATATATGGATATAAGGCAACTTTATGATAATTTGTTGATTTTCTAAAATAAAAAGAAGCTAACAATCATTCCAATCTTAATCATTTATTATTCAACATCATCATCAACATCTATAAATTCAAAAGTTTCATCATTATTTGAAGCTAGTAAATTTTTAACTTCATTAGGAAGAGGAGATTTTGACTCACACTCATTTTTGGTCTTATTGTTGACAAAAAAGGATCCAAAGAAATAAGTAAATTATTTAAAATATCACGATTGGTCACTTTTCGGTTAAATTTACGCGTATGATTCTCTCTGATCTTTATTCCGCGAATCTGCAGCTTCTTCTCTTCCGATAGTGCTCCTATTGGCATAATATCTAAGTAAATTGAGTGAAGTTTTGGGGGTTTATTTGCTCACCGGAAGCCATAGCCCTTAATAATACAGACAACCTAGGAATCAGCTCTTGACTAACTCCAGTGATGTTGGATATTTTTTCTGGATCTGCAAAAAATCTACGCGCAGTAGGTATTTCCGTTGTTTGTTGTTCCAGCCCCTTGCTGCACAATATCTATTAGCAATCCAGTTTCATCGCGAAACCGTTTTTGTATTTCAGCTTTTCGTTTCTCCATAATATTTGCTTTTTTATTTCCTCTTGCTGTCCAAGTTTTAAATTCTAGTCTATAAGTAATGTGTAATATAGTCTCCATAGCCCGTATCCATGCGTGCAATGAAGATAGGCCATACTTGTACATATCGATATTTAAAGATCTTTGTTTTAATTTTGTTAAATGATTCATGTCAGTTGGTTTTGCTTTGCACTTAGATATTATGCCAATAGGAGCACTATCGGAAGAAGCTACAGAATCGCGGAATAAAGATTTTAGAAAGATCAGAGAGAATCATACGCGTAAATTTAACCGAAAAGTGACCAATCGTGATATTTTAAATAATTTACTTATTTCTTCGGATCCTTTTTTGTCAACAATTAGACCAAAAATGAATGTGAGTCAAAATCTCCTCCTCCTAATGAAGTTAAAAATTTACTAGCTTCAAATAATGATGAAACTTTTGAATTTATAGATGTTGACGATGATGTTGAATAATAAATGATTAAGATTGGAATGATTGTTAGCTTCTTTTTATTTTAGAAAATCAATAAATTATCATAAAATTGCCATAAATCCATATATTTTGTTTACTTTTTCGTACCTTAGAAAATATCACTTATATCCTAAACGGGGACGCACTGGGACAAAGTTGTTACTGTATTAGCTTCTATTAGTATGACTCTTTAAAACCTATAAGTAGTCATATCTAACAAACTTTAACATTTTGAATAAGAGCCTCGTGAAGGAAACGTTTCATACAAATAAAACACAAAACATGAAATATAGCAAAAACTACGCATTTCTCAGAAAAATATAACTTAAACAAAACGTTTTTTATGACATTCTACACATGATACCATCGAAAAAAGTGAATAAATCGCTAATTCCATTTTTATCATTTCTTGAACCAGCGTGCGCCGCCGCGCCGCTACACTGTTCATACGCACCGAGTAAAACCGTCGTGTGCAGGAGCGCTAAGTGAGAATGAGAGATGGGAACTAAAAGTGGGAAAGAGAGGTGGGAACGAGAGCTAGGAACGAAATGTGGGAACGACGGGTGAGAATAGTTCCGTGTTACTTGAGATGGGAAAAAGAAGTGGGAATAGTCGCGTATAACTTACCAGAGCTGGGAACTACAAGTGGGAAAGAAAGTTAGGAACTAGAGGTGGGAACAAATAGTGGGAACGAAGGGGGGAAACGAGCGGTCGGAACGGGAGGTGGGAAAAAGAAGTGGGCATTGTCGCGTTTAACTTACCAGAGGTGGGAACTACAAATGGGAAAGAGAGGTAGGAACTAGAGGTGGGAACAAATGGTGGGAACGGGAGGTGGGAAAGAGCTCCAGAGAGGTGGGAATAGTCAATAACTTACCACCGTGGTGAGCATGGCCGTGAGAAGCTTGTTGCGGCGGCTGTTGTTGTTGTTGAATTGGCACTTGTTGAACCGGCACTTGTTGTTGTGGCGGAGGCGGCGGCGGTTGGTATTGTTGTTGGTACTGCTGCTGTTGTTGGAATTGCTGATTCTGGAGCGGAAGTAGCCATTAGATTAGTTTTTTATAACATGCGTTATGCTGAGTGGCTGCCATTTTAATACTCAATTCTTTATTTTAGTTCAAATTTATCTACGTAACTATGTTGTAAGTAGTCTAAGGATGTTTGGACTAAATAAAAATATTTTCTTTCTTTCTAATTACTTGCGGCCGCCCGCGACTTCGTACGTGTGGATCCTGTTTTGCCCCCTTATGGGTGGTTTCGTAAAATCCGTTCTTAGTGAGCACCTACGTTCTAAAAGGAACCACTATGCAAAATTTGAGACTCCTAGCACTTGTAGTTTCTGAGATTTCGTGATGATTGAGTGGGTGAGTCAGACAGTCAGTCAGTGACCTTTCGCTTTTATAGATTCAGTCAGTGGAAAGTAAGCTCTTTTACATGTCCCGGTATAATTTTTATTTTGGGACAGTAATTTGGATCAGTAAAAGATTAGTTTTTTAGACTATTTTTACCTATGATAATGGAAATTAATACCATGCATTCATATTACTATTACCTAACTTCAATTAGGTAATGTTGATTAATATTTTGCAATATCACATTAACAAATTAATTAGCTAATAGTAGATACTTAATGAACAGTGGATATTGTTGCACAAAAATAAAATTTTGCTGGTATTTTTTGATTTTTATAAATTGTATATTTTAAATAACTTTACAAAATCAAATTGCCAAAGCTGGGAATCGAACCCACGACCTCTTGCTAGAGGAGAACCCATTGATATTAAGAGACTTATTGTTGCTTTTTAGAAGGACAAACTAAGCAAATCTTTTACTATGGGCACCAGAAAATGGATGTTAAACATATTTAAACACTTATATTTTTCTTATCTCTTATAAGGATTTTTAGGTATTTCCTATGATTCTGAGAAGCTTTTAAATGTTTTCCTTTAATAAGAACTAAATTGTTGCAATGCCCAAAGGGCTCATGTTACAGACCTATTTACTATTATTTATATTATTTCAAAATCTACAAGGTACATGACTTAAAGCAATAAAGCGAAAATATCAATAAAAAATATCCAATAATATGATCTAACTGTACTTTTGAGCTTACAAACACATTTGACAATAGATCTCTATTTATCCAAATAATAATACTAATTATTCCCATTAAATGAGGAAAAAAATAAATCCCATACAGAGTTAAAGAGAAAAATAATAAATCCCATACAGAAAAAACTGTAAACTTTGTACCTATGATAATAACAAATTAATTAATTTTCATTTTTCATTTTCAGAAACTTAAATTGAGAAATTAATAGAAAAATGTTTAAAAACTTACTTGTTGAGGGGGAGGAGGTGGTGGTGGCTGTTGATAGTTCTGAAAAAGGGACAAATTATTTAGTTTGGAAGTCGACAAGATATGATAGTTTCATATTCACTTATTGAAAAATTACCATATTTTGGCCTTGAACTTCCAATATTTTGAAATAAACACATATTAAGACTACATAAGATGATTAATTAAGTAACTGTCTCAAGATACAGGTCTCTAAAGCTTCAGGAATTAGCAGAAAGCTGATTAAAACAGATTCCAGACGGTGAAGTGAAACTTGTTACAAATTTTGGCAATTTTTGTAAAGTTTTAGTACGAAAATGGGGATTTTAAGTAGAATAAAATAGGGATAGGTACCTGATAGTTCTGTGGAGGCACTCCAGGGGCCACTTTCTGTTGATATTGCTGCGCTATAGCGCATTGAAGCACAGCAGTAAGAAAAATAAGACGTAACATTTTCACCTGAAAGCACGGATTTACCAACTTCATATAACACAAACACGCCTTGGACACGTCGGCTATGATTGAAAGACTTATTAAAAACTGCTTTTACATGCAAATTTACCGTGGAAAAGTTAATACAGTCACTTTTAAACAACTTTACTTTTATTCACTCAATAGTATGGAAAAGTGTGGATAATCGATTAATACCTGCGAATGTAAGTCAAATACGTGGTCTTGTGTGTTAGCTTATCGTCTATCTGTATTGATAATAATATTAGAGCGATTTATTTCGCTTACGATTTCGAAAAGCAGTGCTAAAGAAACACGTCAGAAGAATTTGACGTTGACAGCGAGCGACGTTTCGTTTCCACAACGAAAGTGCATGCCACGTGTAAGTTGTCAAATATTATTTAATTTCTTTTCGAAAATATTTTAACTTAATAATTTACTTAATACACGTTAAAATTAATTCAATTTAAATTATAATTACTCTTATAGTTTTTGATATGATAAATATTTTTTAAGTCTATGAAAAATGAAACGAAAATAACGTTCCGTTTCTCGCACTCTCAAAAAGTTTGGTTGTGTTGAATGCTCACAATCACAGCTACACACAGCTCACAATCATCACAATAAACTTTAAAATATTGAAAGAAAGAAAATAACTAATATTGAACACCTATCCAAGTTTTGGATAAACACACACCATATTTTTTGTCTAAAACGTTTTTAACTTAATTTGTAGAAGGCTAGAATTATCTTTCTATAATTCTTCAACCAGAATGTACAGTCACGGAATGAAAAGGTTCGTCAGTTTTCAAATTGATTCCTTCAACGAATCGCGAGCACATTATAATATACCTTTTGAAACTATGTTACAGAATAATCTTGAGTTAGAGAAAATAATCTTTAACTGTTCGTCAGTAAAGTTCAAAATTATTCAGATCAAAGTTGTTTGACGATTTAACTTGTCAAGAAGATTATTATGATTGATAAACTAAAACCTTCTTGTTGGTTCAACCTGCCATTACCTATTAAATAAAAAAAACTACATTTTGTAACATTGCACTGATGGGATGGAAAAATCTTTCTATAATTCTTCAACCAGAATGTACAGTCACGGAATGAAAAGGTTCGTCAGTTTTCAAATTGATTCCTTCAACGAATCGCGAGCACATTATAATATACCTTTTGAAACTATGTTACAGAATAATCTTGAGTTAGAGAAAATAATCTTTAACTGTTCGTCAGTAAAGTTCAAAATTATTCAGATCAAAGTTGTTTGACGATTTAACTTGTCAAGAAGATTATTATGATTGATAAACTAAAACCTTCTTGTTGGTTCAACCTGCCATTACCTATTAAATAAAAAAAACTACATTTTGTAACATTGCACTGATGGGATGGAAAAATAAACAAGCAAAACCTTATTCGTTAGCAAACGTCATATTTATTTAAATGTTAGCAGCACTGTTTCTTGCACGGTTATGTTGGCAGGTTTGACTCTTACAGTACCTACTGCAAGCGAAAACCGACACTAAGGTGACGAACCTTTTCATTCCGCGACTGTACTACTTACTACGTTCTAATTCTAGGATCATTGAATCTAGGTTTCTAGGTAACTAAAGTGAAACCAAACAAGTAATCAAAAGCGTTTTATTTATTCGTCAGTTAACTTACATAGTGGAATAAAAAAGTATGGCACTTGAGTAAAAATAAGGACGTTTCGTCATTATAAAAACTATAAAACAGTAAAAAATAAGTACAATTTTCATAACAAAGTAATATCACTATTTTACAACCCGATCGAGTTACTCGCTGGAATGCTACTACGTCGATGTGACGTCACGGCAGCCAGGAGCGCAGTTAACTCAACCGGGTTGTAAGCACATTTCTAACTACATACTTATTTAAGATAGTGTAAAACTTACATATAAAACTTAAAACACATTTGCTTTTATAGATTTTCACTACTAGTCCGGTCGCCGAGCACGGAAAATTGCGTCCAATGACCCCAAGCTACCCATCCTTATCGCTCGTGCATAATTATATTGCTGTCGCGCTCGCACACTCACTGCGGTCGCCCGTCGCACAGTCGTGACAGCAATATTATAATTACGTGCGAGTGATAAGGATGGGTAGCTTGTGGTCATTGGACAAAATTATACGTGCTCGGCGATCGGACTTTGTACTAATATTGCTAATTAAAGTATTAAATACAACCAATAGCCTCGTATCGCTCCATTTGTTGGCTAATCTAATTGACCATTTACTAGTACATTTATTTATAAGAAATACATATTCTAATGTACTTAATAGTTATGTAAATCCGTTTATAGCGATAGACACGAAAAATACCTAATAGAATAAGCGTTTTTAACGTTAACTGTACAATTCATAATAAAAACAACCTTAAAATTGTTTCTTGATAATAGAAACCTTGTTTTTCTTGCCCTCCCCGTCGATTTGCACCAACAGACTTTCAAAATCACTAGCTAAGCTTTGAATGCAATCAATTTCATTCTTCGTCAAACCCGTGGGTAGATCAAACTTAGCATATTCCGTCCTTCCCGCCAAATCTTGACACATCTCGCGGACGCCATTTTGGAAGTCCTCATCGACGTCAAACGTGACTTTTTCTTTTTTCGGCGCCGCCCTGAAGGCGTTTTGCCACAGCTCTTTTTCTTTTTCGGCCGATTTTTTTACGTAGTCATCAATAGCGGCCAGTGCTTTACCTATTTCTTTGTTCTTCGGCTCCAATTTCAGGGCCTTTTTGTAATATTTGATTGCTAATTCGTGTTTATTTAACATCTCATGTGCACGACCGCAGTAAAATAAAGCCTTACAATGATTATCAAGGTTACTTATTCTATCTAAATTATCACACATTATAAAAACGTATTTTGGCTTCTTAATCTTGCAGTAACACACACATAGGTTGGTGTATACGCTGATTTTGAACTGTTTAATCTGTGCCTCTTCATTTTCATCTTTTGGCATAGAAAGCCTCAGTACAGACATAGATTGCTGATAGTTTTTGATGGCTTCTTTGTACCTTTTCTTCGCGAATAATTCTTTAGCTTGAGCATGGAGGGATGACACTGTTTTGGCGGTCACTTCGAATTTTTTTTGTTCTTCCATTGGGAGATCGTTGAATCTGCAACAAAAACCATAAAAAGTAAGATAAACCTGACTTGACATAGTCTGAAGTCGCAATGGGCAGGTCACATAGCACGCAGAACTGACTGCCGATGGGGCAGCAAGGTTGTGGAGTGGAGGCCACGTACCGGAAAGTGCAGCGTAGAACGTCTACCCAGTGGACCGACGACGTCATAAAGGTAGCAAGAAGGCGCTGGATGCAGGCCGCTACCGACCAATCATTATGGAAATCATTGGGGGAGGCCTATGTCCAGCAGTGGATATCCTATGATGATGATGAAACTATCTCTCGGGACTACTCAACCATCACTGGTTGGCCAAGCCAAGCTGTAGATGAAGCCTCTAGACCGCGACGTGACTATACAGGAGTTGCAGTGGTGGGAAAGAGGTGGGATTAGTCTCGTTTGATAATGGTGATGACAGACAGATAAAACTGATCCACATATCGATCGTTTCATCTACGAAGACGCGCCCCATCATTCTTCCGCTAATGTTTGAGTGTTATCGGTACACGCTAAATCATCCATGAGTGCACACGAGAGGAGCTATTGGTGTACAATAATGATGCTCGGAACAAACTCCCCGCACCCCGCGCTTCCCTAGGCCAAAAATTGGTGACACGATCTATAACTCTAGATCTGACTATTAAAAGACCTAAATACACAGCAAAACCTTATTGACTAACCTTGCAGCAGAGTGCACGTCTCTCACTGCGTACAGCGAGATGACGAACAGGGCCGGCTTAGGGCGGATCCGAGGCAGCGCGCCCCGCGGGCCCCAAGCTAAACGCGGCGCCACTAAAGCCTGGTCCGTGAGCACGTAGAATCCCGTCCAATGACCCCAAGCTACCCATCCTTATCGCTCACGCGTAATTATATTGTTGTCGCAACTGTGCGACGCGCGCCCGCAGTTTGTGTGCGAGCGCGACAGCAACATAATTACGTGCGAGCGACAAGGATGGGCAGCTTGGGGTCATTGGACGGGATTCTACGTGCTCACGGACCAGGCTTTAGCAAGTGGAAGCGAGCGGTGGGGCCCCGTGGTTGGTTAGGTCTATTTCTAGGCTACATGGACTTCCTGAGAATTCTACCTAGATTCTCTCGAGTCGAGAGTCTCGCTTGTGATACAAGACCATGGTGTTCTTATAGTTCGAGACTCTCACTCTTACCATAGATGTTGTAAGAAGCATCTAAGGAAGAAACATAAGCAGTCAGCACCCCTAAACAAAAGTGGTCATGTCGCGGAGCGAAGTAACTAAAGCTGGAGCGAAGAGGTTTCGTAATTACAACTGTCAACCCGTCTAGTCAGCGCAGTGTGGGGAGTGTAGGTGTATGATCCATTTGCCTCTTATACTATAATCTTGCTCTTGCAGTGGAGACTAAATGACCTGATGATAATGTCGTCTTACCTAGGTACAATGGTCCATAGATCTAAGATACAAGACAGATCTAGAATCTGAGACCATTAAAAGATCTAAATACACAGCAAAACATTATTTATTGACTGACCTTGCAGCAGCGTGTACGTCTCTCACGGCATACAGCGAGATGACGAACAGGGCCGGCTCAGGGCGGATCCGGGGCAGCGCGCCCCGCGGGCCCCAAGCTAAACGCGGCGCCACTAGCAAGTGGAAGCGGGCGGTGGGGCCCTGTGGTTAGGTCTATTTCTAGGCTACATGGACTTCCTGAGAATTCTACCTAGATTCTCCCAGTCGAGTCTCGCTTTTGATACAAGACCATGGTGTTCTTATAGTTTGAGACTCCCAATCTAAGGAAGAAACATCAGCAGTCAGAACCCCTAAACAAAAGTGGTCAGGTCGCGGAGCGAAGTAACTAAAGCTGGAGCGAAGAGGTTTCGTAATTACTACTGTCAACCCGTCTAGCCAGCGCAGCGTGGGGAGTGTAGGTGTATGATCCATTTGCTTCTGATACTATAATCTTGCTCTTGCAGTGGAGACTAAAATGACCTGATGATAATGTCGTTATTGTCGTCTTACCTAGGTGCAATGGTCAGATCTAGAATCTGAGACCATTAAAAGATCTAAATACACAGCAAAACATTATTTATTGACTGACCTTGCAGCAGCGTGCACGTCTCTCACAGCGTACAGCGAGATGACGAACAGGGCCGGCTCAGGGCGAATGCGGGGCAGCGCGCCCCGCGGGCCCCAAGCTAAACGCGGCTCCACTAGCAAGTGGAAGCGGGCGGTGGGGCCCCGGACTGTTGTTAAGCCTATTTCGAGGCCTGGGAGGCAGCGGCCGGAGCCGAGGCGGATTTTCTGGAATAAGAGTTAACGTCAAAAAATCTTGATTTGTATAGACTAGGTGCCCTCGGAAGACGTAGTGTGGGCAGGCCCCCCCAAGGTGGACGGACGATCTATGTACTTACCATGAGTTTACGTTAGGTGTGCTCGCTAGCGAGTACGTCAAAAAATCAATGAAGATTTTATTTCTTGAAAGTAGCCGCTAGGGATGCTGCACAATATGTCATATATTGCCTAGTCATTGTGGAAATCCTTGAGGGAGGCCTTTGTCCGCAGTGGACGTCATTCACGTCAAGCCCATGCCTTCCTCGATAAATGAACAATTCAAGCAAAATAATTTTCATAAATATGTACATGTCACATAAAAATATACAAACCGATCGAGTAAACTACGCACTTGTCGGCCGTGACGTCACATCCCCGCTCTGTTAAGGACAAGGCGAGCGCGGGGAGGTGTGCGGGTGAGTGCGAGGGAGAGTCGCATTCCAGCGATGTGCGCAGTTAGCTCGACCCAGTGTTGGAATTCGTACTATAATTATAGTATTTGTACTATTATTTCATAGTAAATACTATATACTATCCTAATTACGAGATAGTACGAGATAATACTATATTTTTTTATTCCGTTCCATTTACCCTTATTTTAAGCTAAAATTTTACATTTGGCAACTTATTTAAGAGGAAATTGCTGAAATGGTATCAACATTCCATAGACAATATACTATTCTCAACCATTCTTAAGATTCTTATTTTTATAAATACTTTTTGCTATGAGAACTGGACCAATAACATTTTAATTAAAGGTTTCTTTATTCAATTAAACTTTATTATTTCATTTAAATCCCTATTTACCTAACGTACTATATTTTTCAAGAAATACTATCTTTTTATCTTCCATAGACAATAATTTTCGAAGAGCGCAATTCCAACACTGGCTCGACCGGGTTATAATGTACTATCGGCAACAGTGTTAACTGCCCATTGCCGGTCATGGTCGTCTCGTTCTATCGCAAAGAATCACCATTTGATGAGAGCGAGAGCAAAAACGGAAATGGATAGTTAACATTGTGGCCGTGTGTACACTTACCAACGGTGCACCAGAATTCATAGTGAGTGTTGAATCGAAGGGAATCTTGGTCTTCTCCCAGTAAGCTGCGTAATGGATCGTCACTTGAGCGTCTACTGGAACTAAGGGACCCGTACCTGAAGACAATAGATTAATCTAAACTATTGATGAGCACATAAGGGCGCACACACGAGCGAATTATTTCCTAGGCGTGCTTGCTGCCGGCTCGCGACGCAGTTTGAATCGCAGCGTGCACGTCGCAGAAAATAGGTACGCGCTAAAGAATCGTGCGCTGCTATCAAACGATGGCGCCTCGAAATCGCTCGTGTGAAGACACCCAAAGAGGGCACTGGTAGTATAGATTAAGCAGTTGATACTATTTCGAAGACAAAACTTTAAAAAACACTTCATGCCTTTCATCCGTGAAAATTTTTACTAACTTTGGAATTAAACTAATTTTTAAGTCCAAATCTAAATCAAAATATTCCTTTATTTTCATCGTCAAAAATATTAAAATAGAAAATAAAAGACTAATTAAAACAAAACCAAAAGTTTTGCTCTCATGGAGCCTTCACATGTCTCATAATCTTTATTGCTTCAAGACCAACAAGTGCTGAGAAGAAGTGCTGCAACCAGGTAATAATTTAAGTTTTGGAATTAAAGATTCCGCCAATGTCACATGTAAAGCTTTCACAGAATTAGTAGACCTAGTAGTCTCAGAGTTCTAAAGATTTAATTTACCTTCCTCTATTAGCCACATACCTTCTTCAATGATTAGAATCTTCACTTCCCCACTGGGAATGCAATCGATCATCTTGGCAGAGAGTTCCTTGAAGGACAAATACTCCGGAGACGACAGCATGAGTTTGTCCGTCGACTCTTCTATGTTCTTTAACACTTCTTCTATGTTATCCCTGCAAGAAAAGCTGGTTATAATGTCACCGACAGGGTTCGAAATTATCAAGATAATTACTAGAGATGAAACGGATATCCGGTAACTATACGGTAGGCCGAATATCCGGCCTTAATTTACTATGCGGCCGGATACCGGATAGTAACTCACTATCCGGCCGGATACCGGATATTAAAAAACTACGACAATTTCCTATAATAAAATGAAATACATTAATCTTTGAGGTAAATATCAATAAAATGGCTTATAATAATCACGGCTTTTATTTAAAGTCCAAAAAGTTACAAAAAAAGCCATATTAAGGCCTTTCAAAAAACTAATGTCTTTTTCTGGGCTATTCACGAAATGTCGAAATATTGCCAATTAAAATAGGCGATCTTTTTTTCACTGATAGTCTGATAACATGATGCAGTTCAGTCAGATTACGCAGCAAGTAAAAATTATTCAATTTTCGCTATTCAATCACACACTCACGTTGGCAACCGAAATTATTATCCGATAATTATCGGATAATTATCAACAGTAAATTTACATAATATACAGTACATACCTTTGTCATACTGTTTCATAAAAAAATCTGATTGCGAATGTTGCTTTGTTTTCATATATGCATGATTAGTCATAGCTAAGCCTAGAGTTACCCAATGATATCTAATTATCTACGTACTAACCCTCTTACTAAAAAAAAGCTACACACATCATATTTCCACACTAAACATCATTCCGACTACTGTTCAACACACTTTAGTTCATAAAGAAGTATAAAATAAGCAAAAGCTAGTTATTACTCACCCATCATCATCATCGTCATCATCAAAGTTAGGACAAAGATCATCGGTCAACTCATCGTGCTTCTTTTTGAAGTCCATATCGATATGGAACTCTGTCGCTGACGTCATGAGTTCTCTGTAACAATCATAAGGTTTTGTTTATGTTTTTTTTATGCATGACAAGGCAGGTATTTGACCGCAATTGCATCTGGTGTTAAGTGAGATGCAGTCCAGGATGGTACATATCTGCCTTGTATGTGCCTATTCACTCTCGCCTTGAAAAGGCCTGGATTATAGTGTTCAGGAAAGACAGCAGCACGCAGCGAATTCAATTCCCTAGCTGTTCGCATTATAAAAGAGTTATCGAAACGCTTAGTGCGAGCTGGTGGAATGACAATAATACAAACAAAAATATAATCATCACAATAATACGAGTATATTATTATATGCTATAATTTCTACAGTAATGGATGTATAAATTAAATATGTATGGTTTTTTTCTGACTGTGGCAAAAAAATATTATGGCCCTTCTAGTGTATGATATGCCTAAAAAAATTAAAAAACTTGATGAAGGGGGCCTCGTTTCTATTAGCGCCCCACAGTAGTTTGATTTTAATAAAAGGTAGACATACGATCGAAAGTCATAATTTCACCGAAACAAAAATTGTTTTGGATAGCATTTTAAATGCTGATCAACATTTGTTATTATGAATTTTTCGATAAAACGAGCCTTTCATGCTTAAAAAAAATATGGCAAGAAAATTTGTATGGAGAAAAATCTTTTTTATTTTTTTTCTGGCTACTGTTGCAAACTGTAGCGGTCAAACCTTATGTAGTCGTAAGGACCTATGGTGCCTAACATTACGACATAAATACTTTTTGCGGGCACGCGCGGCGAAGCGAGTAATGGACATGCAAAATTTTAAATATTTTTATTTATTCATTATTGATTTTAATGCACTTAAAGTAATTATTAATAGATAAACATACTTAGTCTAACTTACTACAGACCCCTATTACCTCATTTCACGCTAAAACCTTTCAAACTAGAAGGTAAGTTTGTAGGTACTAGGTAGTCTAAGTTGTTTTTATTGTCATTATAATATTCACTATTGGTCTACTGGTTATCGTGTAAGATAGATTAGGTAGATATCAACCCTTTACCTAGGTATATCCTACTTCTTGGCATTTATAATACCGATATACATGATTAAAAAAAGTCTTCAAGCAAGAACCCTTGACTTCAATGGTTATGAAAGATTTTTTAACTTTCTAGAGTAGTCCTGAATAGATCCTTAAATCATTTTGACTGTCATAATCGATTACAATAGGTCGCGGGATAGTTTCAATTTTGACAGAACTGTAATTTCCAGTTCTTCTGTTGAATAGTCTTATACTTTCGCAAAAATATCCTTTTTTATTTGGCTCCTTTAAAGAGGTGTAAGTTTCTTTCCCTTCGTCTAAAAAGATAACGTACATAACACCTTTATAAGTAGCCTCAAACATAAACCATAAAGCATACCTTTCCCCAATCATCGAACTGAGAAAAATCTGAAATCCGACATTTATCACCTTCTTCCATTCATGTCTTCAATTATTATCTTCGTTCGAAAAACAAATCAAAAAACGATATTTTAGCCTATTCACTTATCTTGATCAGAGTGTTCAAAATAATCATAGTCACTCACATAGGTACTTACTTTTTCCGAAAGAATCCAATAGGCAGGTTTGCAGTACACCAAAATGCTATCACATTATCTGCACCATGTATCAGCAGTTTTTGTGTACGTTAGCTGGCATATAAAACTATAAGTAGAGGTGTACATAATGGATCTGCAATAATGTGTGGCAATAGGGCTCGGAAACGTGACCTCTCAATATAGGCCTTATAAATAAGCTCAAAATTGCACAACGTGCTATAGAGAGGGCTATGCTCGGTGTTTCTTTACAAGATCGAATCAGAAATGAGGAGGAGATCCGTAAACGTACCAAAGTCGTTGACATAGCCCAACGGATTAGCAAGCTAAAGTGACAATGGGCAGGGCACATAGTACGCAGAACTAATGGCCGATGGGGCAGCAAGGTTCTGGAGTGGAGGCCACGTACCGGAAAGCGCAGCGTAGGACGTCCACCCACAAGGTGGACCTCATAAAGGTAGCAGGAAGGCGCTGGATGCAGGGCAACACCAAGCGGCCATTGTGGGAATCATTGGGGGAGGCCTATGTTCAGCAGTGGACGTTCTATGGTTGAAATGATGATGGATGATGAATAATGTGTAGAAGAGGGTTACGGATATTTCCATTTATGATGGAATTATTTGACTAACTGAATGGAGAGCCATAAAAATGTATTGTTTATTATATGGGTTGAAACCTTTACTGAACCCACTACCTACTGTAATCGATTATGACAGTCAAAATGATTTAAGGATCTATTCAGGACTACTCTAGAAAGTTAAAAAATCTTTCATAACCATTGAAGTCAAGGGTTCTTGCTTGAAGACTTTTTTTAATCATGTATATCGGTATTATAAGTGCCAAGAAGTAGGTATATACCTAGGTAAAGGGTTGATATCTACCTAATCTATCTTACACGATAACCAGTAGACCAGTAGTGAATATTATAATGACAATAAAAACAACTTAGACTATCTAGTACCTACAAACTTACCTTCTAGTTTGAAAGGTTTTAGCGTGAAATGAGGTATTAGGGGACTGTAGTAAGTTAGACTAAGTATGTTTATCTATTAATAATTACTTTAAGTGCATTAAAATCAATAATGAATAAATAAAAATATTTAAAATTTTGCATGTCCATTACTCGCTTCGCCGCGCGTGCCCGCAAAAAGTATTTATGTCGTAATGTTAGGCACCATAGGTACTTACGACTACATAAGATTTGACCGCTACAGTTTGCAATAGTAGCCAGAAAAAAAATAAAAAAGATTTTTCTCCATACAAATTTTCTTGTCATATTTTTTTTAAATAAATAAATAAATAAATAATTTTAAGCATGAAAGGCTCGTTTTATCGAAAAATGCATAATGAAAAATGTTGATCAGCATTCAAAATGCTATCTAAAACAATTTTTGTTTTGGTGAAATTATGACTTTCGATCGTATGTCCACCTATTTTTAAAATCAAACTACTGTGCGCCCCACTTAGGCTGCCGCCCAGGTCAGTTCGGGGCCCCAGTTTGCCCCCTAGAGCCGTGCCTGCATTTATACTCCAACTCCAAAACAAATTCCAAGTACCTAAGCTGGTCTTTCTGTAAGAAACTGAAATTTACGCGGACCAGCAGGCAAAGGTTAGTTATTAATATTTTTTTGAAATTATCATTGTTTCAAGACTTATGCCTGAACATGGCCTAAAATCAAATTTATTGTATCATGCATGGAATTACAAAATCAAATAGTCTAGGACATTTACATCTAAGTAGGTAGATAGTTATTAAAAATTTTTTTCTGTCTCGTACAATGTATTTATGATTTTTAAACTGGCCAAAGAACTTTGAAGAGTGTTTCAACTTTTAACATTTTCTTTATTTACCTTAGGTTTATTCCTTTAGAAAAATGAACAGGATCTTGGAATACTTCATCCATTTTTGTATAGCGAAAGTTTCAAATGTTTTCTAGAATTAACCTAACACGTTTTCAAACCAATAAAATTTTTACAGACACAGCAAAAAGCTGAAGAAAAAGCCACGAAAAAGCGAAAACTTTAGTTTGATGACAATGACAGTGACAACAGGGAATAGGCTAACTGACAAATGACAAATTGATTTCTTAAATAGCAAAGAAATTTAATAGTATAGTACTTACAACATTTTGTAACTCATCGCCACTACAAAAAATAATACAGGAATTCTCATAATTCTCGAAATCTTTCATTTTCTAAAGAGTGTTTTGTAATTTGTTTGATTAAAATGAGTCTAATTAAGTGAAAACGTAAAACAACACCTTCATTCGCAGAAATTTGAAATGAAATGCTGTATATTTTTGTATTCCTTTGATAAATTCGTATAAAAAAAAAGTTTCGCAAATCGCAAATCACGTCAAAGTTTTTCATTTCTCTCTTTTTGACTTTGCAAACTTGAATTTTGCGTTTGCTGCACAGAATTATTGCCAATAAAATCAATCTACATCACCGGAGTTGAAACTACAATATCTAATGTAAGTACCGTTTGAGTTTTTAACACTTCTTACACCGATTTCAGCTTCATCTCATCTTTTAAATTCCAGCAGTTCTATGAACACGTTTTGTAGATATTTCTGATTTTTCCACCAAGAAAATGCATATTTTATGGATATACTGCGTTTCTTACTGCCTTAATGTATCATTTTAGCGGTGTTACAACTTTGATTTGACCTTTTTTACTGCAAAATTTGTGTAACGAAAATGTACCCGCCAAGTCAGTTATTTGCCATAAGGCGACTTTCCACTCAATAATTCAACACAATTTATTCCACATTTGTGTTTTCTTACAGTAACAAGCTTTAATTACATGGATATCTGAATTGAACAAACATTCAAGGTTCTTTGAAAAAAAAAAACTATAGGGTGTTTTCAAATAAAATTTTAAGGTAGTCTATAAATTCAAATAAATTGTTTTAATAGTGTTAAAAACCTAGATGTTTTTTAAATCTACATTGTGTACATATAGTAATATCATTTATAGCTTTTTATTCCTGTCTCATATGATATAGCGTAGCCAACGCCCGTTTTTATAAATTTTGATTTTTGCTATGTTTGCCCAATAATTCTTTGAAATAGTTTCATTTTACCTTGAAATCTACATTAGTTTTACATTTTTGAAAACTAGCTGTGCCTGAAACTTAATACATGAAAAAATAGTTTAAATATTTCCTATTTTTGTATTATTTTTCTTTACTGCCCCGCCCCTATTGGCTGTAGGGTGTTGTAAGCCTTCCTCGATAAATAGGCTATCCAACACAAAGTATTTTTCAAATTGGACCAGTAGTTCCTGAGATTAGCGCGTTCAAACAAACAAACTCTTCAGTTTTACAATATTAGTTTACGTAGGTAGTCTATAAGTAGTCTTATTTATTTATTTAGGACAACCAACAAAACATACACTAGAAGACAATCAATATTTACAACATATTTAAACTTAATCTAAGTGCTGCCTTATTATAGGTTGCCACGGCATGCAATATGGACTTATACATTTATACAGTGTCTACACTAAACGAAAAGAGTTTCTTCAGCGAGTATTATTTAGCTGAAATAACATTTCGTCTTATTGTCTAGAAAGGTGTGTCTATTGATTAGTTGTGTCAACTACCCACCCACACCACACATATTTAGATTTTGTAAGTAGTTTGTGTTAATAGTTTCGAGTTTCTTCCGCCACTTCTTCTTAGCAATAGCAATCTTGTCCCGAAATGGTGGTAGACAAGCTATATTTGAGACGTGTAAGCATCCAGAAATAGGGTCACCAGATGAGAAATTCAAAAGAGGAGAAAAGGCCTGATTTTAATTGAAAAACCCTGAGATTTTGTTGCAGTTTGAGAATTTTCTCTAAAACACGTACTGAGCAATTTCACAAAGTCGCTTTTTTATTGTTTTTTTTTTTATACTTGCTTGCTTGTAATCCACAGGGGATAAATAAGTGTTGATTTTAATTGTGAAAAATTACCTCAATTAGGAAAATTGAGATTTTTTTAGTTTAACATTTTATTAAAGAGATCTTTACAATGCAGGAAATGTTACCTATTTCATCACGAATTCATAAAACCTGATCCTGAGATTTACAAAATCCAACCGCAATCCTTAGAAGAGTCCAAAATTCCTGAAATCTCAGGAGAAATCCTGAGATATAGATTGGTTACCCATCCTGGAAAGAGCCTAAAGGTGCATCCACACATGCCAGGCGGCACGTCCGGCGGCCAACCCGGCGGCACCAGAGTAAATACAAATGAATAGTAGGTCGTCTTCATAGAAGCGCGGTTTGTCTGTGAGCGCGCCAATACGTATGCGGCGCGCACGCACACACTGACAAAATTTAGCGGGGAGTTGCGCCGAATTTTGTCAGTCTGTGCGTGCGCGCCGCATACAAACCGCGCTCGGTGCGTTTCTATGAAGATAACCTACTCATTTGTATTTACTCTGACGGCACACTGGCAAGGCATTTTTAAAGCCCGCGACATGTGTGTACACGCCATAAGTAATGAATAAAAGGTTTAATTTAACTTGTTTTCCCAACAGCATGGCGGCCCCGTCCCCCAACCAGATGATCACCTGTCCGTACAATAAGGCTCACCAGGTCGAGCACTACCGGATGCACATCCACCTCCAGAAGTGTCGGAAGCAGCATCCCAACTGTAACAAAGTCATCTGCCCGTTCGATTCCACGCATGTGGTCAACGACGTGGAGTTGGATGTATGTATCAATATTTAACTTATTTAAATTACTAGCTTTTAGTTAACTAGCGATAATCTTGAGTTGTGCACCTTGGTTTACAAAGTCCACTGAAGTGCATGAATACCTGGAGATACCTAACGTCAAAGAGGTTGTAGATAAGTTCTGTAGGGCTTACAAACAGAGACTTCAGCGTCATGAAAATGTACTTGCTGCATCTGATCTGCAGAACTCTACATTCAGGCTCAGGAGAAAGCGAATAGCATCTATCAAAAGAGTTATTGTAAAGGAAACGAGGTGACACATCATAGGATGTGCAGAACCTAAACTGTCATTAATACAAATTCATCAAATCTGATAAAGGCTGATGGCTGATCGCAGAGAGAATAAAAAAAAAATACTAGCTTTTGCCCGCGGCTTCGCCCGCGTGCAATTTTGTCTGTCACAGAAAAACTTTATCGCGGCGTCCCTGTTTCAAAAACCGGGATAAAACTATCCTATGTCCTTTCCCAGGACTCAAACTACATCTATGCCAAATTTCATCGAAATCGGTTCAGTGGTTTAGGCGTGAAAGAGAGACAGACAGACAGAGTTACTTTCGCATTTATAATATTAGTATAGATTCGATCTCCAACCCGCCTACCAAGCGTGGGGATACGATGTCGATACACTATAGTGGAGGAGGCTCATAGTCCAGCAGTGAACTGTAAAGGGCTGTTGATGATGATGAAATTATAATTGCTAAAATCAAGTGGCAGTGGGCAGGGCACTTAGCTCGTAGAGACGATGGCCGTTGGGGCAGAAAAGTTCTCGAGTGGCTACCACGGGCCGGAAGACGTAGCATGGGCAGGCGTCCTACTAGGTGGACCGACGGTCTGGTGAAGGTCGCGGGAAGAACCTGGATGCTAGCAGCGCAGGACCGGTCGTTATGAGCCTTGGGATGAGGCCTATGTCCAGCAGTGGACGTCATTTCTTCATCAGCCATATTCGGAGTTAGAAAAGGGGTTGATCAAGCACACTTCATTATCGTCATCGTTTCAGCCACAGGACGTCCACTGTTAAACATAGGCCTCCCCCAATGACTTCCACATCGCACGGTTGGTAGCGGCATGCATCCAGCACCTCCCTGCTACTTTTAACATTGAGCTTATTTAAATTCAAAGCAAGCAAGCTTGTTCTTCATCTTCATTTCAGCCACATGTCGAAAACTGGCTCCTATATGAGGTCGTCTTTCCAACTTGTGACGCTACCTTTTTCAAGCAGGCTTATAATAGTTACGAAATGTTTGATCAGTATTTCTTGTAGCATTGACATTAATTTGTATTTATTATTAAGTATTACTCAATTTATTACAATACACAAGTTAGATGCCATGCGAATGTTGAATTAATGCGAATTTAAATAGTATAAAATTTGAAAAAATTTAGTGACTCAGATGGGAATTGAACCAACATCCTTTTGCTTGCCAGGCGACTGCTCTGAATTTTATATTAGTATGAAAATGGGTACAGAAATAAAGAATTATAATATACTAGCTGTGCCTGCGGCTATGTCCGCGTGAACTTCGTTCTATGGCCCATAATAACCAATTGGTTCAATCATTTTCGAGTTTGCACGTGAATTTGGGAAATAATTATTTTTACTAATTTATTTGTCGGCCATTTAACGTAAAACGGCCTACTATGCCGAGAGGTCCCGGGTGTGATTCCCGGCCGGCTATCAAACTAATAGCTGATGGCCGCCGGGGCAGGAAAGTTCTTGAGTGGCGACCACGGGCTGGAAGACGTAGTGTGGGCAGGCCTCCCACTAGGTGGACCGATGATCTATTCACTGGTCATCATAAAAATCGACCCACCCGCGACAAGCACTTTCAAACGTATGCATCCCCACTTCCCACCAATATTACTATACTATATTACCATTTAAAAGCCTAGTTCTAAATTTCATTTCATTAAAGGAAAGGTTTTTACCCCAAAAATGTGTCTGTAGAAGAATCCAGAGTCACTTCTTCAAAAAATAGGTAGTTACGCTTGAGCCAACTTTTATGGCTTTAAAACTGTTAAGTTGGGATAAATCGCTATCCATCTGTTAAAGAGGACACGTGAGATCATTATTTGGTTTTATAACCATAAAAATGGGTCTTAATTGATCCCAGAGGTGAGCCCAAAGTGAGGTCTTTTTTCAAGTTTTTCAAGTCACATTTATTGTATATTTATTGGGCTTTCTAATAACACCAATATTGTTGGGGCACCATGATTGTGTCAGTAGAAACGAGTTTTCCTGTAAAACGTAGGTGGGCCGATTTTTGCGATGACCAGTGTATTTATTTATTATCATTATCTCCAGTTCCACATATCCTCGTGCCCGAAGCGCATCCTGCTAGACGCTCAACTATATGTGACGGATGACGACGCCAAGCCGGCCGTGGAGGTCCAGACTTCGCTGCCGTCCACTTCCGCTGAAGAAGAGAACTGGGACGATGTGAGTATTGTCTGTATTACATCGTTCGTTTCAGCCAAATGACGTCCACTGCTGGACAAAGACCTCCCCCAAGGCTTTCCATAATGAACGGCCCTGTCCGCATCCAAGTTCTTCCCGCTGCTAAAATCGAGCAGCAGTGGACGGGGCACATACCTCATGCGATGACCGTTGGGGCAGGAAAATTCTTGAGTGGCGACCATAAAGTGGTTATGTGGGTCGCGCAGCACCTTGCTATTTGAATTTTACCCTTAAAATTCCGAAATTATCCGAAACTTTCGGATAGTCAGAAATGATTTACTATCCGTAACCGTAAACAGGTATAATATTATTCTAATATCCGTAACCGTATCCATTACCGAAACTTCATATCCATAACATCCTTGCTTTCCATAATGAACGATCCTGCGCTGCCCGCATCCTGGTTCTTCCTCCTGCTAAAATCGTGACCACCCCATAATGGTCAGGGGCCAAGCCCCTTCTAAAAAAGTTAATGCAGTAGTAAGCCTCCTTGTTACTCGAGGCGCCTACGTAAAACCAATGCTGAGTATGTGGCTTTTCAGTGACAATTTTCATCATCATCATCGTTTCAGCCACTGGACGTCCACTGCTGAACATAGGCCTCCCCCAATGATTTCCACAATGGCCGGTTGGTGGCGGCCTGCATCCAGCGCCTTCCCGCTACCTTTATGAGGTCGTCGGTCCACCTTGCGGGTGGACATCCTACGCTGCGTTTTCCGGTACGTGGCCTCCACTCCAGAACCTTGCTGCCCCATCGGCCGTCAGTTCTGCGTACGTAATGCCCTGCCCATTGCCAGTGACAATTTTGCTCCAATATTAATCCAACCCTTTAAATATTGCTCCAGGAAGTCACAACCGGCTACAAGCCCGATCCGTCCAAGAAGGGTGCTCACATCATCACTAAGATCAAAGGCGCTACGCCCTCCGAACGCAGGAAAGCCCGTATGGAAGGAGTCAAGAACTACAAGCCTCCGGAAGATCAGTAAATGTAACGGTTAGGTTACAAATGGACGGCTAAAAGTGAAACAAGCTACGTTTGGTCAATGCAACATATTTATTACAGGTGTAGTACATAATTGGGTTACGGGCATTAACGGACGTTACGGGTATGCGAGCGGAGGGGTGATAGCAGAGTAAATACAAATGAGTAGGTCATCTTCATAGAAATGCCCGAGCGCGGTTTGTATGTGAGCGCGCCAATACGTATGCGGCGCGCACGCACACAGTGACAAATTTTAGCGTGGATTAGCGGTGAGGTGCGCTGAATATTGAAGTATTTACTCTGGTGATAGTCAAAAGCAGTTCTGAAGTCTCGTTGACATTTGACGTCACAAAAACCCTCCCTATCCCATACTAAGGCACTTACTTAGGTATGCACTACATCTGTACATATTTCTGTCATCTTAATGTTTAGATTCAATTCAAATTATTGGTGTGTAGGCCATTTTAAGGCATGTTGTTTGTGTTTAACTACAATAATATTGATGTTCTATTGGGTGTCTATCCTACCATAATTTCGGGACTATAGTCCGGTCGCCGAGCACGTAGAATCTCGTCCAATGACCCCAAGCTACCCATCCTTACCTTATCGCTCACGCGTAATTATATTGCTGTCGCGACTGTGCGATGGACGGCCGCGTGAGTGTGCGAGGTAGCTTGGGGTCATTGGACGAAATTCTACGTGCTCGGTGATCGGGCTTTACATATTTCGGTCATCTTACAGTAATGTTTAGATTCAATTCAAATTATTGGTGTGTAGGCCTTAGCCATGATGTTAATATTAAAACTACAATGATAAGTATTTCAATCTCTAGTAGTCTTATAATATTCACAAATCAGAAAAATAGTCAAGCCGAAGGATTCCCCGAGTTGAATTTGAACTTATATTTTGTTTCTTCTATAAAATTTTCTTCCATTCACATTTTTACTCAGTATACTGTTCTTTATGTGTTTGATTGTATGTTTGTTTCACTTTTAGCCGTTTTTAGGTTGTTGTACTAAATGAACAATGTTGTGATATAATTTAATATTACATAAGAAGCTCGACTGTTCTTTAGTTACCACTAAGTTTTTTTACATTATAATTTTTACAATAATTATTGGAAGAATTTCCCATGTATTTTTTTATTAATTGAATTACAGTAGATATTATAAAATATCATTGAATTTTGACGTACTTAATGCTCTGCTGACTTGGCTATCCGGTGAAATATGTCGCAGTGGGTTCAATCAGTCGATAAAATCCAGTTGGCGCCACTATCGAGTTTTTCGTTGAAGGCGCCAACTCGCGAGCAATAATTAATTATGTAAGAAAACTAACATTTTCGCACTTGTTTGGCCACTTGCGAATGCTTGGCGCCACTATCGAGGCGCTATCTCGTGAGGGCTTATTATGTAAGAGAGCTGACATCTTCGCATCTCTTTTGCCAGTTGACGCCACTGTTCCATTTCTCAATAAAGGCGACAAGTCGTATTGGCCAAGCTAACATATTGGCGCCAGTTAGCAGCCCTGGCCTATTGCTCATTTGCCAATTGGCGCCAATGTTAAAGGCGCCAACTCGTAAGCACTAATGACTAGATTATTCAACTGGCTGATTGAACTTAGCTGCGACGTATTTTTTTTGTTTTGAATTGTTTGGGAAATTCTTTCAAAATAAAATGGTTCTATGGTGCTATCCTAGGTACTATTCTAGCACCATTTCTCTTCCTTATAGTGTACAGTCAACATTAGACTTTTAAGTTGCAAAAGAGAATGCAATGAATTGCATTTCGTTTGGCTTGGTGTGCAGCAGGATATGACTTATATTCTCAATAGATTTATTTAATTAGGTTATAAGTTAAAAATCACTTCAGAAGATTTAGCAACCTATCATAAAATGAACCTACTTTTTGTAAGTTTCAAAATTAATTTGACAGTTGTCAATTTGTTGCTAAAAGTATATCAAATTAAGGTTGATTTTTAACTAAAAAAAGATAGTAGTCATCCGAGGGAAATACAGGTTTTTGACATTATTATAGTTATAATGCTTTGTATGTTTGTGCAATGTAGGATTTCTGTGAAATTGTTAAGAATTTTTATAGATAATGACCTATAGGGTCACCTTGTATGCTTTTAATTTTTAAAGCATTCATTTTCGTATGTTTTGAGTAATTAATGCCCGTTTTTACCATCAATCCCTAATGTTTAAGTGATCCCTATGCAAACCAAATTCTTGTTATGGGTTACCATAAGGGTCACTTAAAAATTAGGGATTGATGGTGAAAACGGGCATTAGTCTACCAAAGCCCAACTATCTTTAAAATTCAAAATTATTTTACATAAGGTACTTACTAATTGTATTACATTATGTATAATTACAAGTGCCATATCTCTGAAAAAACACTATTTTTGGAACGTCCTGTATTATATTTCGTAAGCTCTAAAATTAGACTTGTGGGTACAATTTATATTCTTTATTGCTTATAAAGTTACTAAATGATTGTAAAACTAAGATCCATATAAAAAAGATAATGGAAAACGAGCTTCGTATTTTGTATTTTTTTCAACTATGATAATTTGCATTTAATTTCGCATTTACAGGTAATGTCATACTGATGTATTATTAATTAATAATCTCGAAGTCCGGTCGCCGAGCACGTAGAATTTCGTCCAATGACCCCAAGCTATACTAGCAATGTAACGCGCGAGCGATAAGGATGGGTAGCTTTTGGACGAAATTCTACGTGCTCGGCGACCGGACTATAGATGTCTTAGAATATTTGCAATGTTGTAAACTATAAAATATTCGTACTATTATGGCAACATAATAATACTTGTCGATAAAATTATATTACTTTTAAATTAAGTTAAGCATAAGCTTAAGTGTTTTGACTAAGGAATATTATTCTGAAATAAATGTGAATATAATAATATTGACTTTTACTTCATGTAATCGTTTGATTTGATTTATATCAGTCCTAGACATCTTTTGATAAAAAAAAATAAAGAATCAACAGATTAATTAATACAACATAAGCTACAATAATATATTTGTAGTAAATAAAATTTATACATTATTTATGTATTCTTTGTCCATTTGCTCAAACTTTTCTTTCATATCGTCCGGGACTTCTACTGCAGATAAATCGTCTGCGCCAACCTCGTCTTCCTTCTGAATTAGTATATCGACAACATTCTCACACGCTAGCAACGCATGTGGGTCTTTTTCCCATTTATGATATTCCCTTAAAACGTAGTATACACCGTTTTCTCTTAGCATTTCTCGGCCCATTCGCTTTGTACATAACTTATTTAGAGTTTCTAACACCATCTTTCGTATATCCGGATCTCTTTCTCTGCGTTTCTCTTTGGGGAAATATTGCAGTGCTATCGGTAACTTGTCCATTTCGTGGTCGGGATAATCTTCGTTTCCCATCAACGGGTTTAAAAGGTACGTGAGCAGATCTAAATCAGAGTTTAAAAGAAAGTCGTGATGTTCTGTGTCAAATGAGAGGTTTCTTATCGTGCCAATAGCACCACCCCTACGGATGTTCGACAGCTCGTAATTGCAAAATGGTAGTAATTTGAGCAGTGGTATGTGTGGGTTTTCTTCGGTCAGCCATTTGCGTATTCTGTAACTGCAACTCAAATTGCTGAACATAGGAGCGAGGTAGTGTAAGTTACATCCTTTTTTATTGTAATCAATATTTACGAAAGCGTTCATTATATCGTTCAAATGCGGTATAAATGAGTCTAGGCACACTTCTAACTCATCCTCCAGCCTGGTTATGTTGGATAAGATCATGCAAGCAGCGTCTGCGTCCTTCTTTTGAGGGTCTAAAACGTAACTGACAAGTAGTTCGAGAATGTTTTTGTGGTTACTCGGTCTGTATTTTAACAGTTCTGTAGCGCCTATCACGCTCGCAGACACGTTCACAAGCACGAGCAAAGCATTCTTGGATATTTCGTCCACTTTATCGCTGGTTAATTCAATGATACTCAGTATAACTTGCTCATTTTTCAACAACGTCGATACACCTTCTTCCGTCGCAGACAATCCGACTAAATGGTCAATAGAAATGTGTTTCAAGTCTATCCGAGAGTCTGGTTTAAGGAACTCCACTATTTCGCTGAGCGGATCTTTATCCATTATTTATTTTTTGGGAAAATATCTCAAAGAAAGTGCGAAAACATGTGCGGTGGAATGTGGTGCGTAAATTTTTTGACACTAGTGACCAAAGAGCATAAAAGAGTAAGAGACGGCACTCCATAGATATTTTTTGAGCTCACGCACACACATGCATTTTAGAGAACGACCCGCAAATCTTTACCAATAACCGCACAAACTACGGGCGGAGCTACCAACATAATGCCTTATTTTCTGACAGTATTAGTGACGTTCGTAATAACTTATCGATTATCGATACTTTGCTAGGGTTGTAATTGCATATCGATATCTAGTATAGGAACCTTCAATATTTTAATGATTACTATTTTTATTTTATACTATGTGTAAGTAAAACGAAGTTTTGTAACGTAAATTATTTATTTCGAAATAAAATAGGTATATTACAATAAGTATTGAACATGACATAGCAGTTGTAGGCATGCATGAGGAATTATTGAATATTATAACAAAGTACAGAAATGATAATTTTGTAAACTTTTATTTTCACAACTTTTTCTAAGAAAAAATAGGATTTTTATTTATAAACATCTTTAATTTTCTTATCAGCTGATCGAACCTCAGCCTCAAGATTACTTTTCAATGCTTTGTTGCTGTGCTTTTTTACTTTTGTCAGCAAAATTGTTTTCACTTTTTATGAAGCTGTCATTAATGATTTTACAACTTTTTCTTAGAAAAAGGTAACTTAATATTTTAAACATCTTATCATAAATTTCTTTATTATGTTGTTGACATTTAAATCAACTAAAATTACAATTTGTACTCAACATTAAGAAAATGAATTTTCCAACATTTTCCATATATATCTGGTCGGCAATATGGTCATGATAAAATTGTTTAGCTTCATTTACGGTGGTACATAATTGAATTGTTGGATAAACGAGACTTTTTTTATCATGCCACCATTCGCGAAGAGATATATATGCATACAAATCATTGTCAACAGGAGTTTTCACGCTCAAACACTCTTCACAAATTAAACAAGAACTGTTCTGTAATAGTTTGGCAGCTAAATACCCGCTTACATATACTACTGGTTGGTTTTCAAGGCTACACAAATTTTCAATGGGCTGTTCTAAGTTTTCAGGGTCCGGGATAGACAACACAGGATAAAATTCAGTGTCTGTGGAATCTTGAACATTAATTTTTATTTCTGTTGTTTTTAAATTAGTTTTTAAAATGTCTTTATATTCCAGCATATGTTTATTGTTGTCTGCTTCACAATTAGCACTTCTGCTATGAGGCACTTTCAGCCCAGTAACCATGCTTGTTTTAAGCGCTGCAGTAAAGTGCGTGATAGTGGGATTTCTATTGGTTACACTGTGTTGCCTAATGATTCCAAATAAGTTTTCCAGAGAGTCTTGGTTAAACTGTCTAAGGTTCATATATTTAAACCCTTCATTCTTTAACTTTTCCCAAATATCGTTTAAGGATTTGATAGATATTTGATATCCCTTTACGCATTTAACATTTTTTAGTATCGTGTTTTCTGCTGTTATAAATTTTATGGTTTTTAACTTATCAGTATAAAAGGTCCAAGACTCAATGTGATTACTTGATGTGGAAACATTTTCCCGGATCCCTTTCTTTACGTCATTTAAAGATGATGGACCATTTGTACAATCAAATAGTTTATCTAACTGTTCAATCACAAATGCTGTATCATTGCAATCAGAAACTTCTTTCCATGCCATCATTTTTAAAATAGCTGCCACGGTATTACTCAGAGCATGCGCAGCATACTTCACCCTCATCTTAGTTTTGAATGTTGGATTTACAATGGTACTATTCAGTTTTTTAAAATTTAAAAAAATTCTGTTGTGTTCTTCTGCAACTACCAAATGCCTCCATTGTGCAATTTTTCCATCGAAAGACATATTTCCACTTTTAAAGAAATTGTTTCGTAATGATTTGAACAAGTGAGGGATGTCATAGATTATAAAAAATTTGTCATTATTTACAGAGAAAAAGTTGCTATCTATGCCTTGTCCACAGTTTCTTTTTAACATGTTAAGAGCTCCTATATTTGTAGATCCCTGATCACAAACTGTTGTTAGAACCACAAATCCGATTTCTTTTAATTTTTTGATGATGTCCGATATAATTTTTGCCAGTTTTGCTGTTGATATTGTGCCTTCCACAAAATAGTGCGCAATATATTGTTTGTATTTATGTTTAGCACCCTGTATCATAAACACTAACGCATGGTCTGCAATTTTCTTTTCTCGTCCCATGTTCTCGCCCTCTCCATAATCCACGTAGCCATCCACTTTATCAGCAATTTCGTTATAAATTATCCGTTTCTTTAACGCCATCTCGTCAAATATTAACGAGCAATATTTATTTTCCTTTGGCATACTTGATGCTTTTGCCTCTAACATATCAATTATATTTTTATTTATACCAGGCTCCATTGGTATATTTTTTAAAATCCTTTGGAGTGTTTTAGTGCTTGGTAGCGTAAACAGCTTTTGCATATAGCGGTATGCTTTAGGGGACCGTTTAAATATAGCCAAAGCATATATTTTGTTGGCTAAAGTCCACCTTTTTCCTTGTGACTTTTTTTTGTTATTCTGCACTACATCCTTTACTAACGATGTCAGCACTTCCGAATCTAACTTGTCTAAATTCACTCTTGACTTCGCTATATTCCTTATTGTTTTTTTTGCATTTTGTAACTGTCGCCAAAGCCTCTTCTCTTTAATTGTAAATGTTGATGAAGTGTCTGTAATAATAATAAAAACATTTCCATTAGTAAAAAAACAACATTAAAGCAAATTGAATTGAATATTGGTTAATTAATCAGCAATTTTACTTAGTTTTTTAAATTAGGTATGTTTTATCTTACCTTTCATTTCAATGTTTTTCTTAGGTCTTTTATAACTGTGGACTAATATTTCTGCCTGTGCATCTTGATGGCAAATGTTTTTATCATCTGAAATATTATAAATATGCAAATTAGTTTAAAATTTATTTTGTTGTTTTATGAAACATATTATTTCCAAATCAATCAATCATTATCAAGTTTTAAAAAAATGCAAAGACAGGATAATGATAGCTCTTCTCATAAAATATGAAGCGTGGGCCCACCTTCAATAACAATGACATAATATTAAATTAAAGGCATTTAGAGGTTTTAATGTTCTGCATTCTGGATGCGTTCTGCGGGTATGTCAAGACAATCTGTAAGTGGTCGTGATAAGGCAATCAGTCACGTGTGCTTTGCGTTCTTTGTTCGTATCCGCACGGTCAAATCGCATTAATATAAAATGTACAGAAACCTAGAATGTTGTAGGTACATATAAGTACATTTTGACCTGACTGCAGACTGCAGAACGCATCCAGGGTGGCATTCTTTAGTTTGAGGGAAGGCATATTTTAGAAGGTAAATAATTAGTTTGTACACTTACCATGAGCAATGGGTTTATAGGTCATATGTTCTGGTGCATTGGAAGTAGAAGGAAGAGGTTCAAAAGTTGTTTTCGCAGAAATACCAGAATCTGGTATATCCACAGCTCCCAAACATGTTGAATTTAGTTGTTTGGTTGTAGTTGTAAGGGGAACTGAAAGCAGATAATGAAATGTGAATTGGGTAATAAAATGTCATGTTCTTATCCAACTTTAGGGTACAATCAGTCTAGGTACATGTCTTGCTCACATTAAAAATTACTAGCTTATAAATATTATTAAACTAGCTAACCTGGCTAATTAATGTAGATTGCCTAAAATTTTTCAAATTGGTCCGGTACTTTTTTTGAAGAATTTGTATTACACAAATTACTAAAGTCCCTCTAACTCAACACCTCATTCTAAGCTAAATTGTGTTACGAGTGGGTTTACTACAATATTCAAGCTGTGGGGTTCTAACCCGCACTTTAGGCTATCTTGGCTTCGAGTTACGGAGCCGATCAAATACAAACAAACAATTAAATATTTCCTTTTTATATTATTAGTATAATTTTAGATAAACATACCTCGTTCAACTGGATTTGACTTCTTTGGAATGCAATATGAATGATCATAAAGAACTGTAACAAAGTATAGATATAATTAATAATTGAAATTATATATTATTTATTGATAAGCATACAACACATGTTTGTGGTTACAAAGAAAGAACCTTGTTAAATTGCATTCGGTTGGTTTGTTTTGGAAACCAAAGAAAATTAATTAAGACATCTAAATAATTCAGAAAAATTGATAGATAGTAAATTAAATTTAAAAAAAATAATTGAAGTCATCATCATACCTGTCTTGAGGTTTTCTTTATTGGAGTCTTTTACATGAAGAGGAAACTCTGTCAAAACTTCATCTGGCAAGATGGGATTGCTCAATTCCAGTGTTGGAATAGCTGAGTTCTTCAGCCGAGTTCCTTTGGCATTGAAGGATTCAGGAGTGAAGTGCCCACCACAAACAAACTTAAGTTGGTGTAACTTTTCAATAGGTACATATCGTCAGTTGCAGGTTCACTTGGGGTAACTGACAAAATACAGTTTTTCAGTAGAGCCGTTTAAAGTTTTTTTTTGTCTTAAATCGGACATAACTTTTTTCCTATTTAACCTTTTTTGGATTTGTTTTTACACAAATGCTTAGAATTCTACGCGGTTTTAGATTAAATAAAAAGAATTATCTAATATGTCTTAGTTAAGGAAATAAATTGCAGTTACACCAATGTATTTTTGTACTTTTGACAGTTACACTAATTTTGCACCAGACTTTTGGAAAAAACATAGGTCAAATTGGTGTAAGTACTGCCCAAATTAAAATAATTTGATGTATTTGTTGGGTTTTGTTTACTTAGTTGCTGTATAATTTATGTAAAAGTATTAAAAAATAAGAGAATTCATGAAAAAAATAACATTTTGTCGTTTTCTTTATTTTTTATTTTATTTTATTAGAAGTAACTTTTATTTTATTCATTAAAAAATGTTAAAAAAGCCATGAAAATCAAGAAAATATGTGTATTTAATTTTTTTAAGACAGAAATATTGAAATAACTAAAGTATTACTGTGAAACTAAGTAATTTCAATATTTTTTTAAGCTTTGACTTACCAATACCGTATTTAGCTCTACGGGGCAACTTAAACTGAAAATAAAATGGATTTAATTTCCCACCTCTTTATAGCAATGTTGAATTAAGGTCATGAGTACTACAACAGTAAAAGTAACAGAGTAACAACAGGTTAATGTTAGCAACGCGCAGTGACGCCTAGTTGGCTGGATAGTTGCTCAATTTAATTTTTTTTTTTTGTTGAGCTAACTTTAACTTCTTTAACTGATACTGCAGGTATAATAATAATGTAATATGCCTCAAAACTTTCTAAACTCCTATTTTATTTCATGTTATAAACCTTAGCAAATCAGTGTAATTGCAAAGTTTTGTAGCAAAATTTTTACATTATTACAGATACACCAATTCAACCTGGTAAAATTATTACAATGTCAGTTACACCAAAATTTTGAAGGAAATCTGAAAAGTTCACACCTGAAAATGTCCGTGTAATTGTAATTTTTTTAAAGCTAGATTTTTTTTACGTATACCATTCGAAAGAGCAGAAAAAACTAAGAAAAACTGTATATTTGACTCAAAAACCGTATTTTGTCAGTTACCCCAAGTGAACCTGCAACTGACGATATGCTAAGTCTTCTATGCCAGCATTTTTAACCCACATTCGACAACTGAAATAAGAAATACCTATTAGAAAAGAAAAAGAATAACAAACTGAAATTTATTCATCAACTAATTTCTTTTAGTATTGTTATGCAATTCATTTACAGAGTATGAAACAAAATACTGAAATTAAAAATTGGTTATGGTTATTTACTGTATGATTAAAAATATTAATCCCAGCCTTTAAGTTTACACAATCAGTAAAATTATCTTGTAATAAATGAGTGTTATTAGAAACTTACCGGTCAGAATCCAGAGGAAACCTACTCAAAAGTAAGGGTGATCCACCACGACTTCGCCTCTTATTACAAATAACGCACTTCTTGTTGTTTCTACTCTCCATTATCAGTAGAAGCCTAAAATGAAATAGGTATTAATTAAACAAAGCCTATAATTTCTCTCCAACCAGTGTCAATGCCCTGGTTCATGCATTTACCAATTTTAAAAGTAAACAGTTTTGAAAGTACATTTACATTTTCATCACATAGGGTTGTTTTTAATGAAAAATAGATTTGTAATAGATCTAATATTTCAAGTAAGTAGATAACATACCCATTAAACAGAAAAGTAAATAAGAGTTTAAACTTCTGTAGAAGTTGAAACAGCTTATTTAAAAGAGTCTCTATCTCACAAAAAACATAACACTGAACAGCAAACTTTATCACGCCCGATACGGAGGAACTTAATCAACTCAACGTAAACGACAGAAAAGTTTATTTACAGTAATATTGCACCAAATCTGAGAAAATAACTTCACACGAATCAATTCGCCGGTTAAAAACTCAAACTCAATTGACAGACATTTTTTTTCATTTGTCAAACTAACAATACTACCAACATAAGGACACTAAACAATTATTTTTAGTATGGTGGTATTGATCCGCGGGTTCCCCTGCTATAGTGAAATCAATCCAAAATGCACTTTATTGCTTAAGGGATAAGGTTGTATATCAATTGCTACATATAGAGACTAGTCTTTGTATGAGAAGTGTCTACCCACTGCTAGTGACAGTTGTATGTAGTTGACGTTTCATCGTGTAAGTTCCTGCCCCCCTAGACAAAACGCACTTTTTGATCGAATCGAAAATCGAATCCGTCAAATTCCATACAAAAAAGGGGCTTTTCGACCACTTTTCGACTGGTTTGCGATTATAATGGCACTTTGTCTAGACCCACTGTGTTATCCTCAATTTGACATCCATTCGTTGGAAATTCGGAAAAAAGATCCCTTACACCAAACGATTAAAACCTCCTACACCTTTTTTTTAATTAAACTCTACTCTGGTGGAAGTGGCTATTTCTTTTTCATGGTATAGAATTGACGGCAGTAAGTTTTTATTTATGATCGTCAGGAAAATGCAAATATAGCATCCAGCCGTGGAGGCAGTTAGGTGGGTATATTATGTGGGACTGCTACCAGAAGGTGAAACCCATCCACTAAAAACAGTCTGCCTGTGTCCTCCATGAGTCTTAAGAGTCGGGAAATCCCCTTCGGCTTTTGCCTGTAGTGTAGCATTCGTTCAGCTTATTCGTAAAAGTGTTTATTTGAAGTTGACTTCAATAAACTATAAACTAAAATTAATTCACAATATTTGCTGATTAGCAAGACAATAAAACTACAATAATTTTTTAGTATTTATTTACTTGGAAACGGTGCTCTATTGTTCAAAATATTTACATTTAATTACATTAGTGGACGAAATCAGTTACATTGCAGGCACATAAATGGTGTTCGATTTTCTAAGGACGTAGTAGTTCTAGCAACATCTTAAGTATATTATTAACTTTTTATACCAAAATTGCGTGTCTACTACATACCTACACTATCAATATAACACATTTTACGTACCTACTTTTTAACAATTAATTCTACAGGGTGTTAGGTAAATGGGTATATGAGCCGACACTAGCCCATGTTAACATAATTATGCATACAGGGTGTTAGGTAAATGGGTATATGAGCCGACACTAGCCCATGTTAACATGGGCATATAAATGGCATGGTGAAGTCAGAAAATTGATATCTTAATTTTAATTATTTAAATTTTCATACAAATCGGATTTTATAAAATTTATTTTGTATGAAAATTTAAAAAATTAAAGTGATGATATCAAATTTCTGACTTCACCATACCATTTATATGCCCATGTTAACATGGGCTAGTGTCGGCTCATATACCCATTTACCTAACACCCTGTATAAATGGTAGGTGAAGTCAGAAAATTGATATCATCATTTTAATTATCTAAATTTTCATACAAATCTGATTTTATAAATTTTAATTTGTATGGAAATTTAAAAAATTAAAAATGATGATTATCAAATTTCTGACTTCACCATACCATTTAATGCATATGTTAACATAGGCTAGTGCCGGCTCATATACCCATTTACCTAACACCCTGTATAAGTACCTAGATTTCTATAATTTTATTATCGTAAAAAACAATCGACAAGTTATTGAAAAGCCGATGACAACGCCATCTTTATTTTTTGTCATTAAAATGATTAAAATCGTGCAAAATGCTATCTTATAGCGTGTTCGAAATGGTTCTAAACTATTTTTTATATGAGTATTTCTCAAAAAAAATGTACGTAACGAAACGGTAGTAACGAAATAGTAAGGCCATAAGGCTTGTTATACATTGGCGAAATATTGTGAATGCTCTTCATTTATTCAATTCGAAATATTTGTAAGTATGCACCCAAATACGGGGTAATATTAAGGGGTTAGAAATAAAATAAGGGAGTAATCATTCATACTATTTTAATAAAATTATTTTTGTTCCATCATGTTTATCCATTTTGAGTCGTTCTCTGTAAGCTTTTTGCCTTTCGGCATTGGTTTTTGGCGGCATTCCTAAAAAAAACAAAAGAAGTAATCACATAAAAACGTAATCTAAATGATTTGATAATTTTTTGCTGGTGGCACTTCTGTAAAGCGGATAGTATCCAATCCTTTTGTTATTAACGCTCTATATTTTTTGAAATAAATTAAGTAGTGAATATTACTATGCTTAGTCAGGTAATAACAGTATACACTCAGCATTATGTTGTACTTTTTCGTAACGTAACGAAATTCGTAAAAAACGTAACGAAATATTAGACAAAATGAGATCAGAAACAAGTATTTTTTTGATAAAATTTGTTACAGCAAATATAAAAGCTTACTAAATGTTCGTACCACACGTATTACAAAAAATGGTTAAATGAAGACTTACCGTTCTATATAAAATCGCTGATTTTACTGCCTGTTACGAAAAAGTAATCCCACAAAACACACACGTTTTCACTAATTTTCGCGATAGATGTTATGGCGGAGACGTCAGGCCAACAGCCATTCAGAGTGCAGCTATTGTTGTCCGTGTAAAATAAATACGGAATTGTTCAGAAACCATGGGAAAGTAGAAATAAATCGTAACTAAAGAGTAAATAACGAAATAGTAAATGAGAGCGACTCATTTTGTTTTTTTGCTTTAAATTGCCAATTCATTATGACACCCCATAGAAAATCAATTTGATACAGAAACTGCGATTACTGTAGAACGATAATACAAAGAAATTTACAATAATTTAGTTACGTATCGCATTTTATGAAACAAAAATACATGAAAAAGCTAGGGTGGCAAACAGGTTTTTGTATGAAAGGTAAAAAAGGACTATTTTTAAAATATCTAAATATTTGGTAATAAGTAGGATTATAGCTATAAATCTTCGTTATCTTAAAGATTAATGTTCATCCTTCAAAATTGTGTGTGTGTTTTTTTTGTGTGATGATTTATAAATATAAAACTTTTGAACTGTTTCAAAGCACACTTTTTTTTTTCAAAATGTACATTTTTTTTGAGAAATACTCATATTTAGTTTTTATTAAATTATTACATAGTAATATCATATTGATTTAGTAACTATAATATCTAATTTACATAAAACACTGAAATAGCATTTGAAAACCTTTAATGTTTTAAATTTTGGTATAATTAAGAAGATTACGTAATAAAGCTTAAAATGTATTTAGATGCATTTAGGTAAATGAAAAATGTAATTTAGAGCTTAATCACTTGCTCTAGTGTTTTAAATCTACTAAAATCTATCACAATATGAATTGAGTAGGAATGATTTTAAATTGTACTTGATCTTAATACACTAAAATGTAAGTAGGTAGGTACTACAACTTGCAAAAACTATGAAACACTAACAATTTATAAATTATATGACAAATTGCTCAACTAGTTTTAAACTTTGTATCGATTTTAATGTTTGTTAATTAATAACAAGAATTAGTTTAACTATCTCTTTTATAATCAAGCATTTTTTACTAAATATCACACTGCTAAAATGCACAACAACCTAAGAAATCATAACTTTTTTATTTCAATTGTAACTTAATAATGATTTTGAGTAAAAATTAAGAAACTTAGTAAACGAGGATTTTTCTTATGCAGGACACGATGATCACGGCGAAAACTGAAGTTTTCAGTATGTCAGCATCTGAAATAAAACAAAAATTAAATTAAAATCATTAAAATTTCTTTATGTTCTTTAGCGCCCTCTATTATTTACTTTCTTAAAACTAACATACAGAGTGACAACGATGCTTTTAAATAGCGCCATCTGTTTTTCACTTTCATAAATAAAACTAACACAGAGTACTGTTTTTTTATAAAAAATTTACAAGAAAGAGTACTATTATGATTATGTTAAAAGAGCGCCATCTATGATCTTTCTTTAGAAATAATGTGAAAGTTTAGGTAATTTTATTTCATATATTTATAGGTACAACAACAGAATACAATTTCAAACATTTTTACAGAAAAACACTGGTCTTTTCATCGGAAGCAAATATTTGTTATACCTATGAATTCATACTATTTGGTCCTTAAGCAAGTGAGTTATTATTTTAGAATTTATTTAGAGTCGCTGGCACAACAATTTGTCGTATTCGCACAGTAAGTGTTACATGGACTCCGCATGTTCTCCACATGTTTGACAGCGGTCCTCTGTTGTTAGGCCTATTTTGTGGAGCATGTGGTTTGTTTCATAATGACTAGTTAGCGCACCCGTAATTGCTCGGGCTTGCCTATTATTTCCGCTGAATCTGAGTTTTCTTCATGACCCTGTATTTCCCTCAAGGAATGATTGGAGTGTCTCATACCGTTTTTGCTTTCCCATTGCTTCTGCGTCTTGGATACGTATTGCCTCGTGGCCATGTGTACTATCGGTACTATCAGTTCAGGCCCAATAGGGGTCGCTTCTGACTCTTGTCTCGCTGGACTGTCGGCTCTCTCATCGCCTTCGACCGCTGTATGTTTTGGATCCATCAGGGTCGCCCTGTTATGTCTTCTGAGTATATTCAGCTTTATGATAGCATCTACAACAAGTAAATAAAAAATAAATAAATATCCTTAGACATTTACACTGCACCTCTTTCTAGTTACAAACTGAGCAAAGCTTGTATATTAGAAAATGGATATAAACATACTCAAATACTTTTTTTTTTTGTAAATACATACAATAATACTCACTTGTTTAAGGACCATAATTAGTATGAATTCATGAGTAAAATAAATATTTTTTTCCGATGCGCAGTATTTATTATTCGCTTAATGTAAGAAGCTGCTTTTTATTACAATAAATTAGCGCCATCTCTTATCGAAATCACAGTACTAACCACTGCAAGAATGATCGCGCTCCCTGAATCCGGACTTTATTTCAAGAAAATAGAAAATGTCTTATTTAATTACACATTCACTAGTGCCATCTATTATCAAAATCCCCGCATGAGCCACTCACTGGTAGGTATGACAGCTATTAAAATAGCTGTTGTAAGAAGTTGTTTTCCATTACAACCATTACAACTAGCGCCATCTCTTATCAAAAACCCCGCACTAACCACTGCAGGAATGGTACCGATTTGCTATTTTACGCTGATACATCTATCATTACTTGTAGCGCCATCGCCGCCATCTATATAAAATAGCAAATATAAAATGTAAATAGCTGTTTTTCATTACAACCATCGCCATCTCCAATCGAATATACAACACTACCCACTGCAGGAATGGTAGCGATTCGCTATTTTATTAGGGGGGGTGTAATTAGTGAGCTCACGAGTGAGTACTATCATCATCGGTTGCCTAACGTCCTGATGCGTGCGTGCCTTATTCTGTGGTTCGACTTTCGCCTGGCGCGGCAGCCAAATAAAAAGCCTAACAAAAGCCGGACAGGCCGGACATCGGTTATTTTGGCCGGACATGCAATCAAAAAGCCTAACTATGTCCGGCTTTATCCGGACGCCTGGCAACCCTATTTGTAGCGCCATAAAATAGCAAACATAAAATGTAAACAGCTGTTTTTCATTACAACCAGCGCCATCTTTAATCAAAAGCACGGTACTAACCACTGCAAGAGTGTTCGTGCTCCCTGAACCCGTTTTCTGCGTCACACTGACAGATCGTGTGTCGCTCGGTCGTCAGATACATTCGGAGGTGAGGGGGAGGGGTGCCCGTGATGTTTGGAGTCGCGCAGACCAGCCCATCGTTGCATTCGTCGCTGTTGCTACAGATGTGGTAGAGAGCTGTAAGAGAGAACATACTTAAATAAATCTTTCAAGTACTCACATAAGGTCTCTCGCCCACGGCGACTTTTTTTCATTTATTTTTGAAAATGGGCTTTTAAAAAGCACTTTTACACGTCCCAGAATTAACCCTACCATTGCTTCGGGACAATAAATGGGCCAGTGCTGAGAAGAAGCAGCGCAAGAAGCTCAGTCACTATTGTCAGCCTCCTTTTTAAGGGTTTCACCCCCTTCCCCGTGGTTCCTATGTTTCACAGCTTCCAGTAGCTTGGAAACGCGCGACAGCGTCGCTACTAACGCGCGTTAGTCGCATTTGCAACGCACTAAAGTGATGCTAACGCGCTACACAGCGCGACTGGTGGACGAGGGACCCAAAGGTGTTAGCACACTTATCAACCCGGAAAGGGATCAACACCGTATCGCTTTTCGCCGCGATGTCAACTTCGAGGCGAGGCGTTTACGTTTCGGTGCGGATAAGTGTGCGTTGCAGTCCTGAATTTCATTTAAAGAATACTGACTACCACGAGTTGACACGGTAACGATCCGTTTCCGGGTTGATAAGTGTGCTTCGACCTTAAGTATGCATTTTAGGTGAACATGAAAACCTTTCGTTTTCGAATCGTTTGTAGAAATGTAGCAGTAGCTCGAAACTAATTTTAACGCATTCGATTGTGAAAATTGATTTTGTGCTCTCCCATTCTAACTTCACGTCACGTTCACAGCACAGGGGCGCTATTGAAGTTTTCATCTTTCGATGGCGATTCGAATACGCAAACGATTCGAAGTCGAGAGTTTTTCGTGCTAGAAGTATATCCATACACCTAAATTAAATTCATAATCAAACTTTAGCCTACCAAATTAAGGCTACGTGCCTAAGCCCTATAATAACGAGCACTGATAACAGAAAAACCTTTTGAAATGTAAGTTAATTTGTATAAAGCACGAACCACTGTGTTCTTGGTTTAATTGTACAAAGTAGGTACTTTCGAGAGCACATGAAATTGTAAATTTTGTTGAAAAATCGCCCTTATTTCGACGAAATAAGACGCCATAGTGTTAAGCTTTTTATGCTGAGTACGTATTTACTTTGAGTATAAGTTTTCACGCTAACGTAGACTTAATTGTTGGGGAAAAATAATGAGCTGTCAAAACTAAAGTTAATGTGTCCCAATTTGATATGAAGCACAGTGTTTTCAGTTCGTTCGTTTCAGCCAAATGACGTCCACTGCTGGACAAAGGACTTCAAGGATTTCCACAACGACCAGTCTTGCGCTGCCCGCATCTAAATCTAGTCTAAGTAGATGCTTCCTGCGACTTTCACCAGATCATCGGTCCATCTAGTAAACACCATCTTTCAGTCCGTGGTCGCCATTCGAGAACTTTCCAACGTCCACGTGCACAGTGAGACCTTATAGTAATGTTTGCGAATACGGGCGTAAATGACCTGTGGGCTGAGTGTGAATTTACATCAAACGCGCTCACGAGTTTTTGAACGTTTTCCGCTAGGGGCGCTGTACAATCCGTCATACACAGATATGGATTAGAGTAGATACAGCAAGTTGCTCATCAAAGCGTGCCATTCCGATATGTCCAAATGGACATACATGGTCGAGTGATGTACACGTTGTTAATTGTAAGCCGATTACAACAATCGGTAACGATGATTTTACGAGGACAGTAGTACGAACACGGTAAAATGAATAAATTATTAACGGATTGAGAATTGTAATTAACAGCACAAGTAGAAGAAGTGTAAAGTAGCATTGTTTTTAATACATATCCTGCGAATCCTGCGATGTACTATTTGGAGTAAAACCATGGTCCCTGTATGTGGTGCACTCATACCGATCCCAAGGAACCGTACTTACTCATAACAATAAGACACACACTGAGCCCCGATTACGGTAATTTTAACGTCTCCAATCCAGACACGCTTCTCGATTCTGCGATACGATTGGTCGTTCAACAGCATACGTCAGCTGTTTTGACCAATCGTATCGCAGAATCGATGAAGCGCGTCTGGATTGGAAACGTTAAAAGTTACCGTAATCGGGGCTCAGATCCGTGTATTCATACACCATACAAGTTATTGAAACGCTGGTAGGGTGAAAAAAATAATGAGATTTGACGATTTGTAAGAATTAATTTATTTAAAGAGGAAAATAAAGATGTTGTTGGTTTTGTATCGGGCCCCCGGGAAACCCCTAGTGAATAACGATCATTACTTTCATAAACATTAGGCACAACAAAAATAACAAAAATATTATTTGAAAATTTATAAGAAAATTAATAATGTAGAATAACGTTTACCGCGACAAAATTATTTTAATCCACAGTCAGACTAGCTATAAATTTAACAAAATATCAGTTTTATCGGAATTAATCAATTTTCGAATCGAGTCACACGATATCTTTCGATGACTTTGCGAATGCAGTACGATGATACGATTACTTTTACGTTGCGGCAATCACTAAAATTCGCTAAAATGACACTAATGACGTTTAAAAAGTGGCACGCTCGGCTTCATACAATTTTTGACACATGCTGCATCTATCCATATCTGTGCCGTCATACATTAAATGTCATTTTTTGACGCGCTTACTGTGAGCCGTTTGATGAAAACTCACACCCAGCCCTCTGACCTCTAGACAAGAGTGTATAGCCAAGAGAGAAATGCCATCGCACCGACGTTTTTCCGTATGGCTCTGTTATGATGAGATTAGATTTTCAGAGCGAGAAGAAGTGTAGCGTCACTTGTCTAGAGGGATTGATGATGACGATGATGATTAATAACTTACATTTAGTTTGCGCTTCGCACTGCCCGTTGACCGGTGGCGAGTTGTCCCCACAGAGACATCTGGTGGTGGAGTCGTAGTGGGTTCGGACACAGGAGCTGCTGCTGATGCCAGCGCAGTCAGACGGCTTGCCGCATGCTCGAGCTGGAAGAAAGAAGATGATTAGGGTATATAAATGACCCGGTGTTGTCGCGGAAGTTTAAGACTATGGCCACTCGCGACACTCCCACTCGGGCGATGACGGAACGCCGCGGGGGTTTTAGTGGGTATATATACCCCATCCTCAGGACGGAGCAGCGTCCTTTTTAGGGCGCCGGGAGTCCCACACACCACCCTGTCCCCCGGCAGTGGCAAAGCATTTCCTCCGCGACAAAAAAAAGGTTACATAATGACAGTATAACTATCACTCAGAACAAACTCACAGATCACAGAAACTAAAGGGAGATGTGACAAGGGGGCGGGGCCGGTGTCGCAGCAATATGCCCAAAAACAGAACACATTGCTCGTGAAAGCAATGATGACAGCAGCGACGTCATATAAACAGCTTACATTGCTTGCGTAGTACTAAAGATTATTCGAACGTTGAGTATTTATTTGTGTGCATGAATTTCTAATGCAATACTGAGTTTAGAACTCAACGCATTAGTTGTCAATTGTTATCTCTCTATATCTCTATGAACAAACTTGACCTTTACTGGTTGGGTTGGCGGTCAAGCTGTAGATCCTGGCTACACAGGAGTTGCAGTGGAAATGAGAGGTGGGAAAAGTCCCGTTTTATAACAATTAAATTCTCGCACTGACCTTTAGCAACACTTCGCATTTATTATATTGTACCTAACATACCGTAGTATAACCATGGTTACTTTTCATTGCCATTCTGCCTTCGCGTGCTGTCGTATGTTAATCAGTACGCCCCAACTAAATAAATGACTATAATACTGATAATACCTAAAGGTTACTTACAAGGGGTAGTAAAAAACATTTATTTTTGTACTGCGTATGTTCTGGAAGTTACAGTTGCGACGTTTGAAAAGGGCATGGGAAATTACGTACGCTAATGGGAAACGAAGGTATAATACCTACTGAATTGCCAATGAAGGCAGAGGAATCATCAAGGTATAATAGTAAAGGTCCTAGGACTGACCCTTGCGGCACGCCTTGAGTCGTTTCGACAAGCTTGAAAAGGGTAGAATAAATTAAAGTTAATTGGAAATAAATTACAAACGGAAGAAGGGCAAAATTAAATTGTATTAAAGATAAAGTAATGGTCCCAGTATCAACCCTTGAGATGCACCCTATAGGAATACTTGACGTTACCAGAGTTATATTGTCCAATAGCACAATAATTTGGGTAAAAAGTACTATCTCTAACTAAATGCTATTTTAACAAATACTAAAGCATACGTTTACTTTAGCAAATGCTTCAGGTAAATCAAGTTTTTACTTCAATTTCTGTTCAATTCAGTCACCTAGCCTAGATCATAGAGATTTGAAAAATATTCTAAGCTCTATGAATGTCCCATCTACGAATTGAACCAAAAACCACACAAAAAACACTCATTTAGCAACTAAAATCAATAACTAAATAAGATTATTACCTAAATTACAAAAATAAAATTTCCACGACACAAAATACCGCGAAAACTCAACAAAGTTGTCAGACATAATGCAAAGACATCGACATCATACAGCCAAGGTTCTTGCAAATTCCCACTTTAAATTCTAAGATAACTCCACAGTGGCCGCACGCCATCGGAAGCTAGTTCAACCAGCGTATCTTGGATCCTCACTCGTTTAAATTACCGTATTACGAGAGACCAAGAGAGACTGGTAATCGTGGGGTGTAAATCTATGCTTCCGAAAGTAATCGGACAGCGCCATCTAGCGAAGTAGGTTAAGAGGTACCTAGTAAGAAGGTTAAGTTTACATGCTTAGATTAATAAAACCTAGATAGATAGTCAGTGCACGAAAGGTGAGGCAGATTTTAGTAAGCCAGAATGGCTTACTCGTAAACGTCACATGAACTGTCAAAGTGAAAAATTGGTAAACACGTCCGACGACTTTTAATTAATTAAGACGGTTTGTGCTGTGAAAGGGTGTCTAAATACATCAGAAAAACTAAAGAAAGTGACCAGTGTTACATTTCATAAGTAAGTACTACGATTCGACGCGTATTTTGCTTGAATTTGGCTTTCAAAAATTAAATACGGGAATGATACCAGTAACAAGAAAATGTATTTCCCAATTGTTCGCCGTACAAATACACTTCCTTTTTTATGAAATCGAGACTTTTCAGTCGATTTATCTTATTGTAATTAGGTAGGTACTTTGAATTCAATAAATAAGTAAGTACATGATGCGTTTTGTTTTTGTTAGTTATAAAATAATTAAAAACGTATTAAAAATTTCCCTACTTTCGGGAAAATCGCCTTCACTGTCTACACTCCCCAACAAAATTGACACTAATGACATAAGATTTTTGCCTCACTCTTGACGAAGCGTTTGTATGAAGACTATCCATCTAGGTTTTATTAATCTAAGTTTACATGCAAAGGTTTTTAATGGTACGCACTTGCTTCAAGAACAGTATTCAAATTGATTGAGTATTTGAGTCATAAAGGTGAATCTATTATCCCACATTTTTATAGTATAAAAAATATAGTTAAAAGCTTCCAGACGAGAAAAGAGTTAGAGCATATTTTTTTCCCGGCATTTTAGACGTTTATTTATTTAAAAAAATTGCAAGTTTGAATTTGAAAAAAAAAAAAAACTTTACAGTCCACACCTCGTTGCGTTCGAAAAATTAATTATGAAAAACATAGCCCTCCTTCTAGCGCAGTCAGATAAAAATGTGGAATTTTTAAATACATAATAATTCCTCATAGACTTTCCTTTCGCCTCTAATGGAGGATATAAACTATTTTTCTATTTCCCATTTTTTTATTCAGTGCAAAAATGCGACTTTCTTTATTAAGTAGGGGAGACTGGGTACGGTTTGAACAGGGTACGGTTAACTCGAATGTTATCGAACATGCTCGGTAGGTGAAGGGTAACTGAAATCTTTGAATGCAGTTCTATTTCTTTTCCAAAACTAAGGAATGTTTCCTTTGAGTAAAATTTTCTATCTACAGTATTAAGAGTACTTTCCCTCCAGGTGGCAACACAAAATTCCACCCTGTATAAGGAGAAGAGCATACGGGGGACTAGTCCATACAACTGTATTATTGTCTTGTCGTCCGTACCTTCCCTTTGTACCCCTCACCTACCAAGCAGCTGTCGAGTTGTTACAACTGTACCCTGTTACAACAGTACCCTGTTACAACCGTACCCAGTCTCCCCTAATTGCAGTACCTACACCTAACTTAGTCAGTACTTGGGACTACTTTTTGCTAATAACTTCGTAGTAAGACCTTCATAAGTTCACAGTAAACCGGCAAGTACAATTATTTTGTTGTTAGCCGTGTTTAATCGTAAAAATAATAGAAATAATAACAACCAAGCCGCAATAAAACACAAACTATTTCAGAATTCTGCTTCTACCGGGCACGAGTTATTTCGATGTAATTGAAGCTTTCAATTTGGCGCTAGGGCTGAAACAAAATGTCTTTATTTAATCGATTAAATAAAGACATTTTGTTTCAGCCATCTTAACCAAGATTTGGCACTGTCAATTTTACATTTCTCCTTATACAATAGGCCCTTTCCCACATCAATTCTGCATAACTGGATCCCTGCATTAATGGATTTGCAGGACTTAGCAAATGGGATGTTCGTGTGAATGTTAATATTAAACACGAACTAAACAGGATCCTGCAAAAAACGGGAGGTCTCCGTGGGATACTTTATTTTAAAAACCAGCCGAGCGCGTGTCTTTTGGGTCAACAGGAAGACAAAAGTAGACAGGAATAAGTCTGCGAGTATTCCTTAATTTATGTCTTAGATACTATAAAACACCTATCTAGACCTTTCGCCCAGCAGTGGGATTACTTGATAGAGTGAAATTGGATCAGGTCACCCTTACGAGGGGTGTTCAACGAGGACTGCATACACATTACACATACTAATCATAAGGAAACTAGCAGCCCTACACAAAAGCAATAAAAGGCGCTCCAAGCATGCCATTTGGTCGAGTTTACAGCAATCAAACTAAATTTCAGATTTTATCGCCCCACTTCCGGTAAGCTGGCGATTGAATACACGGCTTAGCGAGCTGACAGCCCTGTTTGTTTTTTAATCATTAACAGGCGAAGGAATCAAAACCATAAAGTTTGGAATCGCACGGCTTTCTTAAATTTTAATGCCCGTTTTCACCTTTAATCTCTAATTTTTAAGTGACCCCTTTGAAATCCTTCCTGTTATGTGTTACCATAGGGGTCACTTAAAAATTAGGGATTGACGGTGAAAACGGCCATATATTTTAGCCGGCTGATAGTTGGGTTGAACTGTTAAATCAAAGGGCTTACGCGCTCGTTTAAAAAAATATATGAAGATTTTAGTTCTTGAAAGTTTCCGCTAGGGGCGCTGTACAATCCGTCATACATTTAATGTCATTTTTTACGCGCTCACAAGTGTAGTGAGACGAGGTTTAATGTAAACTCACACTCAGCCCTCAGAATCAGTATGGAAGTAAGCACTTTACAACCGATTTGATAACAAGCAGCCCAAACTATCGTCCGACTAAAAGTTTGTACGGGGTGTCTAACGCCCATTCACAAACGATGCTGGCTCAAGTGAAGCAGCAAATCGAACGCACAGCGTTGAATAGAGCTCTGTGATTGGTTCGGATGTCACCCTGTGCGTCCACGCGCACTGTGAGACCTCATAATACGGGCGTAAAACTGGTAAAACTTCTAAAAGAAGGGAAAATTAGCATATTTCAAATAGTAAGTAAAATTCGTGCTTACACCCTACAAAAAGTAGCATGTCGAGAAGTAATTTCTCTATGCTATTTTATATGAATTCTGAATATAAATTCTAAATTCACAAAATAGCATAACCAAAGAAATGAATGACATGTGAAAAAGAACTCTTTAAATGCGATTCCGCAGTTTGAGTATGCAAATTGATAATACGAATAATTTTGCTTGAAAACTATGAGTCAAAAGCAACAATTTACTTATTTTTTATTTTAAACTCAGTGTAGGTAGTTCATAATTACTATGCTGAAACGAAGTGCGCAGTTTGTGTTTGGCAAAAAAGGAATTATTAATTTCGTAACCTAAGTTCGTAAAATACGTAGGTAGCAAGAGCTACACAGAAACCTTATTTTTACCTACATAGAAAGAAAGAAAGAAAGAAAGAAAGAAAAAACATTTATTTGGTACAAAAAACTAAAAACCATAGGGGTGAACGAGGTGAATTGTCGTAACAGGGAGAGTTGTCAACCTCTTTCGTAATTAAAATTTCTTAGCTATTGAAAAAATCGAACTGCCTAAGGCGGGAATTGAACCCACAACATTCCGCTTGCCGGGCGACTGCTCTTCCAACTGAGCTACTAACGCCCGTATTCACAAACATTACTATGAGGTCTCACAGTGCGCGTAGACGCACATGGTGACACACAATCACAGAGCTCTATTCAACGCTTAACTTAAGCAAGCATCGTTTGTGAATACGGGCGGTAGTTCAGTCTCGAGCTAAAAAAGATGTTGCGAGCTCGCTGATAGTAAATAGGCTTCCAAAAATCGACAATGATTGTCACAACCCTCCCCTGTTACAACTCTCCTCGGTCTCCCCCCAAGTAGCATTTTACTCCATTTAAGAGTTCACATTGGAGTACTTTTGTCGGACTTTATAACTTTGAAAGCTGTGCATTTAGCCACTTGTTACTCTTTATTACACTCACGTACGTTGTATGGTTCACACTGCGTCCCATATAGTGCCGTAAGTCAGCCTTAAGTCCGATGTTACTACTTAAACTGCTATTTTAATGCTATTATACTGCTAATGTACAGCCATAGTGAACTTAAGGCTGTCTAATTTGTGCCCAAACTGGTTCTATAAAAGCATTATAGCAAGCTATACAGCTCGTATACAGCTGACATACACAGTAGGGTGTCCCGAAATATCTTTTTTTATATTTTCGCTACACAAGACCCCTCAAAAGTTGCGTCATAAGATGTAGATTACCGTAAAAATAATTTAAAAAATATAAAATAATGTTTCAAGGGCTCTACCGGCATTTTTATGTCTCAAAAAATTACTTAATCAGCCCTTCACTGTTTGTCATCTATTATATTTTTTTCACAATTATTTAATTTTATTTTGTAATAACAGTGGCAGTGGAACCCTAAGATATGATTTGCAGGCAATGACAGACAGTTTCCAGTGAGGAATAGGTTTGGTTCGAACTAGCAGAATTCATATTTTGACTTGTTTTTCTCAAATTTTCTACTTCTTCGGCGAGGCTGTTGGTATTATTTCTGTTGAGGTTTTATTGCTGTAAGGTATCGCACCGCACTTTTTTGTTATAATATTATATACTTTTAGCATAAATTTAACAAAAATTTAGCAAATATATGGTAGTAATATACTTTTTGATTTTTTTCAGGTAAAAACTACCTAGCCAAAAATTTTTAAAATATTATATTTAAACAGAATACTAATTGGCATGTTAAATAGTTTTAGCATACTATTAAATATAAATAACATTTATGTACGTTACATACACTTCCTAGCTGAAGTTTTTGTTCTGTACGCAGTTTTTTATCAATGGTGAACTTCAACGGAAGTAAAAAAATATTTTTAGTTATGAAACGCATACATGTTTTATGTCAAATTAAAGACAATTTAATACACTTCTTTGGCAGGTGTAAAACTTTTAGTAGAGTATAAGACATTTTGTAAAAAAATGATTTAAAAAGTAGTATCACAACAATGTAAAAAAATTCAATTTTCCTTTAATTACTAACTAAAGGTTGATTTTATCGATACAATTTATACTACAAAATATCAAGCGTACACATAGAGCTTTGATTTAAATAAAAAAGTAATGAAATCGGACAATTGGTTTTCAAGTTATGGTTGATTTTCTAAAATTGAATGCCATTTTTGTTAGCTTCCACTTAAAGATGCCAATCATTGTTTTATAATAGCGTAATAAAATTATTAACCTGCTGTGAGAAGGGAATTGAGTATCCTCAAATTAAATCGATATCTTGGCTGACCCATGGATTAATTAGGAATACATTAAAATCGCGCGCGTAAATGCCTAATTCTGGTCGAAAAGCCAATTCTGTTTTTAAAGTATTTATGGATTTATTGGTTTTTAAACTATTTTAAACCTTGCTGTTACTCATTGTGTACCCTCAAATTTCATAAAAACGCTATTTTTGTATTATTTATAGTTTATGTTAGGAACCCCTAAAATAGCAATTTAAAAAATTTTTAAGGGCAGGTAGAGGCCTCAAGATGACAGATATCTAATTAAATTTAATGCTAATCGTAATCTATATGTCAAAACGCAACTTTTGATACCTCTTGCGTAACCGTAGCTCAAAAAAAAAATTTTCCCATACAACGACGGGACACCCTAATACACAGCTTGTGGAGTACATGTGAACGACTAGACATACTATATAGAACCCCGAATGCTACTTGGGCCCTATCCAGGTTCAGTAGAGTTCACAAATGTATTGGCAGTATTGGCAGTACGAATGTTTAAAAATTATAAGCGCTTCAATGATCATACATTTTAATACAAATTCAAACACCAATCAAATGTAATCATATGCTGTTCATAAATATGTTGCGGTATTGTCTGCGCTACTGCGCTACAATCTTTTGAAAATATTGGCTTTGCCAATTTTATGAACTCGACTGTACCTACTATAAAGGAAAATAGCTGACATTTCTTCGATCAAAAAGATCGTAAAGAACTGAATACCAAGTAAAATAAAAAGCCTCTTTTCCTACAGATACCATCAATGACATAACTCTAGCAATACCCAGCCATATTCTTTAGTAGGTACTCATGTGGCAATATCATAAAAAAGATTTTTGTGGGTCACGAAATTATTGTCTTACCTTGATTTCTAGGTTTTTTCGCGTTTGCATGATAAATATGTACCTACGTAGTCAGTAAATCTTTGCAGTAAAATTAGAAGTACCTACCTAGATATCTGATAGATACATATTTGATTTAAAAGATAAAGCCTTCGGTAAGTAGGTATGCTTTATTTATTGCTGTTGGAAGTATACTAATAAAAGAGGGAATTATTTCAATTAAACGGTTTATTGACGTCCACACGGACGGACAGATCACAGAGAATACAGAGTTAGCATCATAGACAAAAGTATTAACTTTTTAACTATGGCAAAGGGTGGTGTTTACATAAATCCTACATCCTCCCTTAAACACAAACCCATTTGCGATACACAGTATTCTAATTTTGCATGCGTCGTTGCCTTGGTAAGTGCATCTGCAACCATCATGTTGGTTTGTACATAGCGAACATCAATCACTCCACTTAGTACCTTGTCTCGGACAAAATGGTGCCTCACGTCAATGTGTTTTGTTCTGGCATGATATCCATCGGTACCTGCAAGCTTGATTGAGCTCTGGTTATCGCTATAAATAACCATCGGTTCACTCTTCAACTGTGGCCAAAATGTTTCTTGAAGTTGTCTCAGCCACAAAGCTTCTTGTACACACGATGACAGCGACATGTACTCCGCTTCAGTCGTAGATAACGCTACAGTAGGTTGCCGCCTCGAGTTCCAGCTAATCATTCCTCCCTGAAACAAGAATGTGTAACCTGTGCAAGAGCGCCGATCATCCTCTGAGCTGGCCCAGTCTGAGTCACAGTAGCCATGCGCCATTGTCTCCTCTGGATTCTTCTTATAACTCAGTTTGAAGTCTTGAGTACCCTTCAAATAACGCATCACTCGTTTCAAAGCAGCCCAGTGTTGCTGTTGAGGTTTGGTGTTGTACTTACTCAACATATTGATCACAAAACTAATATCGGGCCTAGTGACCTGTGAAATGTATAATAAACATCCAATTACTTCTTGATAAGGAATGTCTTTCAATATCTTACTTTCTTCAGTATTTTCTATTCCTTGAAACTTGAAGTTTGGATCAATTGGAGTTTTTACCGTTTTGCAATCAGCCATTCCATATTTGCTCAATACCTCCTGTATATATTTTCTTTGATCTAAATACAGAGTGCCTTTATTTCTATCTCTTTCTACATGTATTCCAAGACAGTACTTCAGTTTACCTAAATCCTTCATTTTTAACTTGCTGAATAACTGTTCCTTAATACGCGCCTTACTATCTTGATTATTTGTGAACAAAATAATAAGTATCATCTACATGAATAGCCATAAAAGTCATGTCATTTTCATTCACAATGTTATAGTAGATACAAGGATCACATTTAGCTTGTAAAAGACCCAATTCTTTTAATGCTGCATCAAGCTTCTTGTTCCACTGCCTGCTAGCCTGTTTCAATCCATATAGAGACTTTTTCAGTCGACAAACTTTCTCACTATCTGTACTATCAGTGTTGTCATACATAGGAGGCATTTTCATGTAAATCTCCTCCTCTATGTCTCCTTGGAGAAACGCTGATACGGCATCCATTTGCCACATATCCATATCGTACTTGGCAGACAGAGCAAACAAATATCTAAGCGAAGTCGTTCTTACCACTGGTGAAAATACTTCCGTGTAATCAATGCCGGGTTTTTGAGAACAGCCCTTGACCACAAGCCTTGCTTTGTATTTAACAATTTCTCCTTTCTCATTCGTCTTCGTCTTAAAAACCCACTTACATGGTATTGCACGTTTGCCAGCTGGTAGCGAAGTAATTTCCCAAGTTTTATTTTCTAATAAAGACTTGTACTCTTCATTCATAGCGTCCTTCCAAAATTCAGCCTTAGTACTTGCCATAGCTTCTTTCACAGTTTGTGGATCTGAAATTGGCATAACACACATGAAATTATTGCCTTGAAGGTTGCGTCTCTGGTGTGACCTCAAAGTGATATTTCTTTCAAAACTACTCTCCTCAGTATCATCACTTGTATCAGGGTAATAGGTCTCATCATCCGACCTTCCATTATCACAACTATAAATTGATGTGTCACTCGTACTAGTTTCCGCTTCAATTTGAACGCTATCCTCTTCATTTGTTAGAGTGTTATTTATTTCGGTACTATTCTGTGAATCTGAACAATCATTGTTTGCATCCAGGGGAATATTAACACACTGTGTCAATGATACAGGATTCGGTGTAATATTTTCAGTTTTAAGATCTTTTTCTATGAATATTACATCCCTGCTAATGACAATCTTTTTGTTAATAGGATCAAACAGTCTATACCCCTTTGTGTTCTCACAGTATCCAACAAATATTAGTTCACGTGATTTACGATCCCATTTCTGTCGAATTTGTTTAGGAACGTGTACCATGGCCTTAGTGCCAAAAATCCTTAGATGTGAAATATTTGGTTTCTTACCAGTCCATTTTTCGTATGGTGTTACCTCACCCAGTACTCGTCACGGCGATCTGTTGATGACATGAGCTGCAGCAGCAACAGCCTCAGCCCAAAAAGTTTTCTTCAGCTTTGCTTCAAATAGCATGCACTTTGCACGCTCAACAAGAGACCTGTTCATCCGCTCGGCCAACCCGTTCTGCTCAGGTGAGTACGGAGAGCTCGTCTGATGTTTGATGCCGGAAACTGCTAGAAAGTTAGTAAAATCCTGGTTACAATACTCCTTCCCATTGTCACTTCTCAAAATTTTGATTTTCTTGTCCAATTCATTTTCAACTTCTTGTTTATACTTTTGAAATACCGATCGAATGTCAGTTTTGCTCTTCAAAAAGTATACATAAACTTTGCGTGAAAAATCGTCTATGAAGGTTATAAAATACTTTCCTCCTCCAGCCGATGTCGTTTCCATTGGACCGCATAAATCGGTATGTATTATTTCCAACAGCGCCTTCGCCCTCGAACCAGAATGGGGAAACGGTGATCGAGTTTGTTTAGCTTCACAACATGTGACACAAACATTATCAGCTTCCTTGTTACTGATAGTTATACCTTCAGCACATACCTCTAATCTCCTCACATCAGCCATGTTTAGGTGCCCCATCCTCTTATGCCATGTAGTAATATCTACCTTACTCTCATTATGAGAAACTGTATATGCACTATCTGTAACAGTATTAAGTTTATACATGTTATTGCATAAATTCGCAGTTGCTACTAGAGTCTTGTTGGCATTGAATATGTTGCAGCCCGTGTCAGTGAACTCTACCTTACAGCCACTCTTGGTTAGTTGACTAACCGACAAAAGGTTTGTACTCAGATCAGGAATATACAAGACATTTCTCACCTGGATTGGATTCTCATTCTTGCAATAACGGGTCTGTATATTTACTTTACCCATACTGTACACGGAGACTGAGTCACTGTTCGCCACCATTATTTTATTAATCGGAGATGCTTGCAGATCATACATCCAATTAGAGCGTCTTGACATATGCATAGTAGCTCCCGAGTCAACATACCAGTCGTCCTGATTTGACACGCTGAAAGCTGAAAAAACGGCTGAAAAGGTGTTATGATTATTCTTGTTATCATTATTCTTCACTGTAGTAGCTTTGCATTGGCTCTTGTAATGTCCATAATTGTTACACTTAAAGCAGCGGGGACCTTTTCCTTTTGGCTTTGTGTTAGAGGTATTCTTGTGCTTTGTATAGTATGCAGAAGACTCGGAGACTTTCACTTCTTGTAAAAGTTTTGTCTTCACAAAATCTGATGAAATCTTTATGCAGGAACTTTCCAGACCCATGATCATCGGTTTATAATTATCCGGTAAACCTGCCAGCATGAGTGTTCCCAGCCATTCATCACCAACTTCGAAGCCGATATTCCGTAACTTGTACGCAGTACTCATAATCTTATTAACGTATTCCTCGATACTGGAGCAGTTGTCTAGGGTGGTGTTTATCAGATCCTTCAATAATCCGACTTTTCGAGATAGCCCGGAGTCCTCAAATGCAACCTCAAGTCTTTTCCACACCTCTCTGGCGGACGAAGCACTTTCAATATGCACGAAATTTATTGGTTCTACCAACAAAATCAATTTCGACTTGGCTTTGATATCGTTCTTCGGATCAACGTTGATTCCTGGATCAACACACTCCCATAAATCTTCGTGTTCTAGATACGATTTAACTGCAAACTTCCATGTCGAGTAATTTTCCCGACCGGCCAATTTTTCCAGTTGAAGGTTCGCGGTAGCCATTTTCGATCGGGAAAAATTTTCAGAATATTACTTCGAAATGTGATTCTCCGATTTATCTCAATAAATTGTCGAAATTCTCCCTTTCACTACGGGTATACATGTAGAAAGAGATAGAAATAAAGGCACTCTGTATTTAGATCAAAGAAAATATATACAGGAGGTATTGAGCAAATATGGAATGGCTGATTGCAAAACGGTAAAAACTCCAATTGATCCAAACTTCAAGTTTCAAGGAATAGAAAATACTGAAGAAAGTAAGATATTGAAAGACATTCCTTATCAAGAAGTAATTGGATGTTTATTATACATTTCACAGGTCACTAGGCCCGATATTAGTTTTGTGATCAATATGTTGAGTAAGTACAACACCAAACCTCAACAGCAACACTGGGCTGCTTTGAAACGAGTGATGCGTTATTTGAAGGGTACTCAAGACTTCAAACTGAGTTATAAGAAGAATCCAGAGGAGACAATGACGCATGGCTACTGTGACTCAGACTGGGCCAGCTCAGAGGATGATCGGCGCTCTTGCACAGGTTACACATTCTTGTTTCAGGGAGGAATGATTAGCTGGAACTCGAGGCGGCAACCTACTGTAGCGTTATCTACGACTGAAGCGGAGTACATGTCGCTGTCATCGTGTGTACAAGAAGCTTTGTGGCTGAGACAACTTCAAGAAACATTTTGGCCACAGTTGAAGAGTGAACCGATGGTTATTTATAGCGATAACCAGAGCTCAATCAAGCTTGCAGGTACCGATGGATATCATGCCAGAACAAAACACATTGACGTGAGGCACCATTTTGTCCGAGACAAGGTACTAAGTGGAGTGATTGATGTTCGCTATGTACAAACCAACATGATGGTTGCAGATGCACTTACCAAGGCAACGACGCATGCAAAATTAGAATACTGTGTATCGCAAATGGGTTTGTGTTTAAGGGAGGATGTAGGATTTATGTAAACACCACCCTTTGCCATAGTTAAAAAGTTAATACTTTTGTCTATGATGCTAACTCTGTATTCTCTGTGATCTGTCCGTCCGTGTGGACGTCAATAAACCGTTTAATTGAAATAATTCCCTCTTTTATTAGTATACTTCCAACAATTGCTTTTTGGATTTTTTATTTGGTGGATTTTCTAATACTTTTCAGGAACCTCCAGCTTAATTCAAATGCATTCGATCGTCTTTCTTTTAAACAAGATAGTATTTTTATTTAGTGATTGAATTTAGAGTCCGCCCGCGACTTCGTACGCGTGGATCCCGTTTTATCCTCTCAGGGGTGGAGTTTCGTAAAATCCGTTCTTAATGAGCACCTGCGTTCTAAAAGGAACTCCCATGCAAAATTTGAGACTCCTAGCACTTGTAGTTTCTGCGATTTCATGATGAGTGAGTGAGTGACTCAGTGACCTTTCGCTTTTATAAAATAGATTTAAATTAATAACACTGTAAACCAAAAGGTAAATCGATGAACACTGGATCGGTCGTACTTCGTATGAACTCAAATAACCCTCCTTTTGGTGCAGTTTCGGGTAGGTAATTAAAACATAATTACCTAAATTAGAACCCTACAAAGGTAAAAAAGTTAACTTAAGTACGTAGTCTTTAATTACTAACGGAAAAATAATTATTTTAAGTAATGATGAGCCGGTTTGTATCCGTAAGTAGGTATATCCGAAGGACAAAAAAGTCCTGTAGGTCACCTTAGAGTTAAGTAGGTATTTTTTTGTTGCAAACCAACACTTATTGCAACAATTAAAGGACGTCGCATATTTATCAACCCGGAAAGGGATCGTAACCGTACGTATCAACTCGAGGCGGTCAGTATTCTTTGTTAATACTAAATCGTACTAAATCGGTTCCATAGTTTTTCTAAATTTTCACTTTAGGATTTTTCTTCGGAAGTCAGTATGAGACGCGGCCGTAACAGCGTATTACACTTGAAAATTTCGACGGGTTCATCCAGTGTCTAAGAAGCTCATAAGGAAGGGCAGTCATCCGGCAAGCGAAAGGTTCGATTTCCGCCTTAGGCAGTGCGATTTTTTCCAGGTCTTTCTTTCTTTCTTTCTTTTCAGCCAAATGACGTCCACTGCTGGACAAAGGCCTCCCCCAAGGTTTTCCAGGTCTACTTAAAATAAAAATGACTGTGTTGGTAACCGCTTAACTCAACAACGCCTGGACCAGTTTTACCAATTCTTTTTTAAATGTTCGTTGAAGTCCAAGGATGGTTTTTACGGCGATAAAAATTCGGATATTTCCGGGAAAACCCTAAAAACAGCCCTTTTTTCACGAGGGTGAAGCTGCGGGCGGAAAGCTAGTTTATAATAAAATTCGGCATGAGACTTTTAAAAAACAGACCGTATCCGTAGGTACGAGTAGGGTTCGTATTTCTAGCACGAGCACATCACTATTGTAAAATACATTTGAATTACAAAACAAGTAACCCCAAAACTAAAAATATCGACCGAGTGTCGGTTCACCGGTCGCAAGTTGACTTGAACTTTTGCTTTAGCTTGAAGTTATTATATATACCTTGTTAAAGTTTTTGCCTGCTACTTCGCTCACTTGCGCAATTTTCGGTATGTCATACAAAATCGAGTAAAATTATAAAGTAATTTGATATAAAGTTATTTATTTATTTATTCAAAACTTATATGCACATAGAACGGTGTAGGTACATAAGGCGGACTTAATGCCTTTCGGCATTTTCTGCCAGTCAACCTTAGGGCCAAACTGAGAATAAAGTTATTAATCATTTTAAATACACTCGGCATCAAATAAATCGCACCGCCCGCGACAAGCACTTATCAAACGTATGCATCCCCACTTCCGACCAACATTGGTACCATTTGAAAGCCTAGTTCGTTCTAAACTTCATTTCATTAAAGGAAAGGTTTTTACCCCAAAAAAGTGTCTTTACAAGGATCCAGAGTCACTTCTTCAAAAAATGGGTAGTTACGCTATGGCCATTTTTTATGGCTATAAAACTGTTAAGTTAGGATTAATCGCTATCCATCTGTTAAAGAGGACACGTGAGATCTTTATTTGGTTTTATAACCATAAAAATTGGTCTAATTGATCCCAGAGGTGAGCCCAAAGTGAGGTCTATTTTCAAGTCACATTTATGGTATATGTTAATCATTTATTTAGAAATGAAATGTATTTTTTTAAGGATATTTATTGGGCTTTCAAATAACACCAATATTGTTGGGGTACCATAATTGTGTCAGAAGAAAATCTTTAAAGTTCGCGTCGCGGAAGGTGCGGTTTATTTGATGTTGAGTGTATTATGTTTTTTTATCATATTATTTCTTTATTGTTATCGTACTTTTATTGGTATTTTATTTTGTACTTGCATCGGGTTAGTAGTAGTTTCGCACGATTTTCCTTCGCTTGAACTAGTAGTATGCGATTACTTGTTCTCAAAGGGGTCGATTCGCACCCATTTTTAATACTTTTGATACCTACATCCGGGCGAAACGCCTACTAAAAAAATTTATTAAAAAAGGACGTTTGGCACATTCGTGCGAAGGAAAATCGTGCGAAACTACTACTAACCCCTTGCATCGTATACTTAAAATACTTTTCTTTCTTTCTTTCTGTCCGAAAATTTTATTTTTTAAACTAAAGAATTACTAAAACACAAATTATGTTCGTGAAACGTTTGAGATAAAGTTGCTCTCTGTCAACTTTTACGCGTATAAGTTACAGCTTCATTTGAACTAGCTTTTTATAATGCGAACAGCAAGTGACTGGAATTCGCTGCCTGCTGCTGTCTTTCTCGAAGACTATAATCCGGGCCTTTCAAGGCGAGAGTGAATACGCACTTACAGGGCAAAATGTACCATCCCTAGACTGCATCCCACTTAACATCAGGTGCGATTGTGGTCAAATACCTGCCTTGTTATGCATATATAATAAAATAAATAAATAACTAGCTCTCAAAACGACACTGTGATACGGATTTGTAATTTTTACAGCAATCGGGGCCCTTGCCGCAGACCGTAAAACACATCCAGTGTGACAAAATAATTCTGTAACCATTCAAAATTAGGACTATCCACCAAAGTCGGGACTTGTGGCAACACTAGTAATCATATTATCAATCAAAATGTCCAATATAATGAGTTACTTGGATGATAAATTGATTTCAAATTACACCATAGTCACGCCCTTCAAAATAAGGACAATACAGCTTTGTTAAGTGTTTTGACTCTACTGGGAATTGAACTGGACCCTTTTGTGCTTAAGGAATTACCGGTCTTGTTTAAATGAAAAATATTTTTCAGTATAAATATTAAGAATAATATTATAACATAACTCTGTTACATTAAGGCTGAGTTGCACCACCTAACTTTGACCGTAACTATGACGATAACCGGTGCTTTTTGTATGGAATTTGACAGATTTTTGACGTTTGTCAAAGTTAAAGTAAGATGGTGCAACTCAAAGAATCAATTTTATCGATTCATAAACTCATACTAAGCAGGTACAGTCAGCGTTATATAGTTCGTGACACCCAAAGTTGTCAAAAAGTTGACAACACAATCTTATTCCAAACAAAAACGCGTTGCGAATTTTTTGGCTACTTTGGATATCACGAACTATTTGATGCTGACTGTATCTGCTGTACCTATTCGTAGTACTTATGGTTTATTTTAGTAAATAAATAAATACACGTAAAATTAGGGTTAATTTGTCGAAAAATTTTAAATGTGGTATTTTACACTGGAAATAAATACACAAATTTTCACAATTTTGAAATAATTACAGTTTAATTTATATTCTGTAAAAAAGAGTGCACAGATAATAAAACGTTAAAAGTCATGCATTCACTCACCAGGCGGCGCTGTGGGTACGACTTCCTTTGGCGGTTGTGTGTTACTCTTCCCAAATGTGGTGAGAGCCTCAGAAGACTCGCCGGTCAGCCAGCCCACCAGAAGAAAAGGCAGCATAGCAGCCGCAGCCTGCCTCCTGCACCACATCTCAACCCTCCAAAACAGACGCATGGTGTAAAACCTTTTTTCTACAGACTCTTTCGATCCCGCAAAACCGCGGGAAAACTTTGACGTTTAACTGACAGAAGCGGTAACAACTCACTGCTTTCTCGATTTTCACTTGTTTCCAAAAAATTGAGCTCTAAAACCAATTTTTCTTTTTGAATAATTAGCAGTGATACTAATTTGTGAATAGGATTGTAATAAAATTACTAATAAACTACAAATTCAAATCGCCTTTTCGAAATTTCAAATCTGACATAGGACGTAACGCGTTACGTTTGGATTTAGTTTTTAAGTCGGATCAAGATGTGGTGTAGAAGATTATTTTTGTTGTATCTCGTTTATTTTATTTTTAAAGCTAAGATTTTTTATATAGCAGGAGAACTTGACTTTTGAATATTCTGATTAATTTGTAACACAGACTTACGTGTTTGCAGCGTTGGTGGTCACTCACTGTTTCTATAACTTTTTTTAAATGCAGGAGTACGAAAAAGAATTCGTTTCCTCGCTATCTTTAGTATATGATTTATATCTATAGATTCATAAACAATCTAAATATCCAGAACAATGTCAACTGTTCCTGAAGCAATAACGTCTTTTGCTACGTTTCATTTTACCAAAACCGAAACGTTGTTCCCATAGCTGAAATATTAACATCTTCAAAGCTGTACACTAAAGTTGTCACATTGAAATGGAAATTATGCGTGTCATTTCAGTGTCATTGTCATTGCATTTTCTAAAATGGCCGCTTAAAAATTAACATCGATAGACAAGTGTAAGCCATTCTTTGATGGCCGTGAGACCACAGCATGCTGTATGAGTAGCATGTAATGTATGATCGTGTATGTAAGTGTGTATGGCCACAGTTGTACAAAGCAGTAACTCATTTACAATTTAAGTCTCTTACCTTCTGACTAAATTGTAGTTAACCAGCGCACCTATACTTTTAGTTTGTGTCGGTTCACAATTTGCCTTTGATTTTTTTATTTGGTTACGAAAGCTAAGCATCTGAAATAATAGCGGTCATTGCCAAATATTTTTCAGAAATAAATCATGTCTTTCAGCTTGAAGTCAGCAGGGCTCTCCTAACGTTTTTAATGTATTTCAGAGTATCAGTCGCAGCAGTCACTAATGTAATTTCTCGTAGAGATGATAGAGAGAGCCTGTACCATCCTAAAAGTATTTTATTGCAATTTCCTTAGATTAGACGGCAAAATTTTTGGATTTTCCACGGCTGTGAAGATATTGAAATGTTTTTAATGTACATGAGTCACTGCTTTTGCTATGGGCGTGGTATCAGATGAACTGAAGCGCAAGCTCGTCCCTTATATAAAAAATCTTACCAGGTGATACAGTAGTCGTCGCAGGTTTTGGTGGCTCCGTGTTGGCCCGCCCAAACGACGAGATACCGAACCCTTCGGCGGACTGTACATACATCCACGTTAAATAGACCGAGAGAAGGAGGGTGGATTGTATTCTTGCTTTCCGCGACCACATTTTGATCTTTTTATCTCTAAACGCGAAGTTTACTGTGTCTAGGTCTAAATTGTGCGAAGTCGGAGTCGATCAGTAATTTTATTTAATTATTTAATTAATACTCACGAGTAAATCTCACCAATATTCTTCAATTTGAAACCTTAAACTTCTAACTTAAAGGTTTGGAGGTATTTGTAGCACTCTGTGTTAATTCAAGTGCTTATGATAAGTACTGTTGCTGTGACTGGTTATAAATCTGAACTAAAGCACTTGATTTTTATTTGAGTTTAGGTATATGAAGAAGACATCCAGTTTCTTTTTAGATAACCTTTCCGTAACCCTCGGTCGCCCGCCGCTATTTTTTGCTGCGCTTGCACTTATCTCTTTTTATCACCGGATGTTTATTACATTTCTGTGAAGCTATTGAAACAAACTAACCAATTATGCTAATACGAGAGCTAAATGGGATGTTTACATTAATTTTTATTACCCAACAAAACTGCCATTATACGCTGACGCACGAGATGTGCGATATTAGCCGGAATATTTAATGAAAAATACTAATGGTTTTAATTGTTTCAATGCAATACTTAAACACAAAAAAAACAATGGCTTCGCTCGCCATCGACAAGAACGTTACTTTCCAAATTATGTGATACTAGCTTTCCGCCCGCGGCTTCGCCCGCGTGGAATTTTGTCTGTCACAGAAAAACTTTATCGCGCGCGTCCCTGTTTCAAAAACCGGGATAAAAACTATCCTATGTTCTTTCCCGGGACTCAAACTATCTCTATGCCAAATTTCATCAAAATCGGTTGCGAGGTTTAAGCGGGAAAGCGTAACAGACAGACAGACAGACAGACAGACAGACAGACAGACAGACAGACAGACAGACAGAGTTACTTTCGCATTTATAATATTAGTTGGGATGTACTACTCCCTGACTATGACATAAATAGCTTGGACATTGAAAGCCCTAATTAAACGTCGTAAAAAGTGATTGTACTGTCTATGGTTCCCGCCTCCTGTCCAATAAGACAAAAGAAAGACAATCTCTAATTTCCGGTCATTTTATTGGTGGCACTAGTCAGAACTTGGATGGAGGGCGGAGCTTCATAATGGACGGAAAACGTTTTTAAAACCTTAGTTCTTTCAGTTTTATTAATTTTGACTTTACTGATCGACAACGACTACAGCAACGGACTAGTGGTGTTGTATTAAGTATTTTTTGTATTTAACAGATAGCAGAGTGCTATTTGACTTAGTACTTATCTTTTGAAGTATTTTCGCGACGAATTTTGTGTAAATGTGTTTTTGCAATGGTAATGAAAAACTTAAAGTAATTTATGTGTATTTTTTAAGATATTTGAGTGAAATTGATTTGTAAAGACGCCACAATGATGCTGCTACTTCTGCAAAGGTTTTTATATATTGGAACAAGAATGCATGTAGTTTTACTCGAATGTAGGTATTCTGTGTGTGTTTAGTATTTGGTAAATTATATTTATCCGTACGTTACCTGTATTGGTGAAGAATAAGATTTTGATAAAAAAAAACAAGCACAATTTACAGGCCAATTGAAAATTCAAAAAATCTCATAGCCAATCACAACAAAAAGATTATAAGAAATATACTCGTCCCATTATATAAAAGCCTTACCGGCCATGGCTGTTGGAGCAACTGGTTTCAGGGGGGGATCAGTCTTACTGACCCCGAAAACTGGGCTAAATGCCCCCATGCATTGGGACACGGGCAAAATCAAGTAAAGTAGAACACGCGTCGTTTTCCCAAGCATGGCAATATTTTCCAATACTTTCTCTGAAAATGTTGTTTTACGAAACATCAGAAGTTGTTTAAACAATACGGCATGTAAAAAGTATGTACACGTGATTATTTACAAGACGCAACATTTTTTACATAGTATATTTTTTACATACAACAAGAAGTAAACATTTTTTACATAATGGGACAGTATTTTCGAAAGAGCCATCGACAAAATTTTGAACCTGAAAATTGAAAGTGTTGTCATTCGTGAGCAGAGATGCCGTTTTCGGGAACATTGCCTACGTCGGAAATATTTCCAGTAGCTTTCCCATAATATTACCATAGAGAGAAATATTGAGGAAAGCTACTAAAATGTTACCGACCAGTATGTTCTCGAGCATGGCACACTATTCGTGAGATTCCATGTGAATTCGGAAGTGTCATTTCAGGTGTCTCAAGGTGTGTAGTGCGTTCTATGTGGAAATGTCCCATTATTTAAAAAATCTTTACCAGGAGGCGTCGTGGGCACAGCGGACGGGGGCTTCGTATTAGAGACTCCGAAGGTACTCAGGGCCTCAGAGGAGTCTCCAGTCAGCCAGGCCAGCAGAAGCGGCACGATCAAAGCGGCGGCTTCCTTGCGGTACATCTCAAAACACGCCATTTTTACATTAGAGCAATCTTTTATAATATGTGATCGTAATGAAACAAAAAAAAAACCACGTAAATACGAAATAAAAATTCTAATTATATTGTGAATATGAAAAATGGTGATAGAAAATTATCATGATTGTGGGTTTTGTGAAAATTATTTAAAAATATTAATAAAAATCGAGACGCAAATTCAATCGTTACGTACTACGTCCGTGAATTGTCAAATTTGTTTTTTCGAACGGCGATTTGGAAACTTTTTTGAAATTCAAACAGCGGAAATGAATTTTTATTTTCTCTATCGCTGTAATTACATACTTTTTCGTAGTTAATTAACTTTCTTTTATGCCAGTACCTAACTAAAAGATAGATTTTAGGGCCAAATAAGAATTAAATTACTATCACTTGTGGCAAAGGCTATAATTATTATACTATTATTATAACCATATTTTTTTAATTCCACGTTTATTTTGATAAAATTTCATTTCCGTTCCTATAAAAAGTTTTGAAAGTGATCGAATCTATAGAAATTGACAAGTAGTTAATTTGAAAATAATTTGCATTGAAATTGTAATATTAAAAAACTATGTTATTTTTACAAAAAAAAATACAAAACCAAAATCTTAATACAATGACTGCTTACTTAATTTTTGTGTTTTTAGTAAAATATTTTTTTTTGATACAGTGAAACTATTAAAAACTTCTTACTATAAAAGATTTTGATTTCGTTCTAAAAAATTTACAAGTAGAGGAAATTTCATTAGGTAGGTAAAAGCATTTTATATTGTTAGGGTTGTCATCGAAGGAAAGTAAGTAATTTTTCTTGAAAAAAAAAAACGAGTCAAGAAAAGATGATTTAATTTTATGTAAAACTAGCTGACCCGGCGAACTTTGTTCCGCCTTAATGGCAATAAATAAGCAGACTTTTTTTTTTAATTTCGAACGGGATAAAAAGTATCCTACTATGTCCTTCTCCTGGCTCGAAACTACCTCCCTGACAATTTTCAGCTAAATCGGTTCAGCCGTTCTTGAGTTATAAGTGGTGTAACTAACACGACTTTCTTTTATTATAGATTCTGGTGTGTTCTAGTTTCGTCATTCTTTCCTATATAAGTAGTTTTCTACTGACTTTCCTTCAATTTTCTTGACAGCTGTCCAATATAGTTCAAGTAGCTTTTCACCCGCGTGAAATTTAGTTTGTCACATATCGTCATAAATGATACCCGTTATAATGGGTTATAAACAATAAAATTGTAGAGTTACAACTTTTTTTCTACTTTTTGCGTGAAAGAGTAACAAACATCGAGACATCCAGAGATCCAAACTTTCGCATTTATAATATTAGTAGGATTAGTGTTAACACGTTCAGTTCTCATACACAAAAATAGCTTAGAATGTTACTTTATGAACCTATTTGATATTAAGCTATAAAAATGCCACATTATTATAGCAACAACTTATTTAGCCATTCCTTTGGCCATGTCAGCCATTTTTCTTCAAGAATCTATGGCATTATCCATGAAATTTGTTATGTAAATTACCTACCATGAGTTGTAAGAGTGTAACACCTAATTTATTGGTAGTTTTCTTTGTGGTTTTAGTAAGTATGATTTTGGAACTTGGTAACAGTTTTTATTAATTTATTTTTTACTTGAAATCTTTATTGCTCACAAAAATTGCGATACAAAAGGCGAACTTGATGCCGTGTGGCATTCTCTACCAGTAAATATTTTCGCGATAATTATCATACTTATCTTATGCGACGTAAAAGTAATAACAACTCCTTATTAAATTTTTTTAAGTAGGTAATATTAAATAAGTAAGTGTAACTAAAGTGGTCTGAAAACAGAATTTTTGAAAGTTAGGTATTTTTTATTTGTTACTTTTACTACTGGTAGGTATTAGAAAAACGCGAAAGTTTGTGGGGATAAATAGATGTTAGTGACTCCTTCACGTAACAATAACTGGACGGATTTTGATGCAAATTTTCAATTATACATGGAGCTTTTTTATACATTAACAGGTTTTTAGTTTTTTATCGTAAGACGAGCGTTAACCTTTACCCTCATAGCTGATTGCTGAAACGTTGCCACCATATTTCGAACTTTATTGAGATGATAATACGGATCAAAATCAGATAAAAATTATATTAATTCATATAATTCTGTATGTTAAAATTACGTAAACACCAATTGGATGACGTATTTTGAACAACTGCCAAGTTTATTATTGTACAAGCATAAAATAATAATGCTTTTGTAAATTAAGGAAACTGTTATAGCTAAGTGCATATTTAAGCAGCGAGGCGGCATGCGTCAACATTAAAATAAAATACAACTAAAAAAATAATTAAAATCAAGTACAAATAAATTAAGACATAATAAAACATCTAAAATAATTATAATACATAATCACGCCACTGGTTGTTTTCTTTCAAATAAAATAAGTACATATTAATATCTTTGCTCGATTTACTTAAATCACCAGAAAAAAAAATTGCCACAGATTAAAAACTCTTTCATCACTGGATACCAGACAAAGAAAACAACGCGTAGCTTTAAAAAAAAGAACCACAGATAAAAGTGCAGAAGCAGTGCGTTCGCGTTAGTTCGATTTTTAAATTTCGCATTTAGAGCCTTCACAGACTTGCAATGGTTTTTAATTTTATGTTTAATTTAGTTTTTAGTCACACCAGTGTACATTAAATTTAGTTACTGTTTCTGATGCGTGTTGCTGGGACGGAGGTAATCGCGGGACTGGCCAAGCACCAAGGTTTGCGGTCGCAAGGCCGTTTTCTTGGTATACAGGATGTTAACTTTTTTATTTAAATGCAGGGCGGTAAACTTTTTTTTCTGCGTGAAATGTGGCCAAGGCGTTTTATGTTAGAGCTTTGTAATGCAGTAAGTTTTTAGAGTTAGATAATGGAAATTAATGCAGAACGTGTTGTGGTTGAAACTTTTTTTCAACTCCTACCTACTTAGATTCAGCCTCGCGGCTATGTAAGCAGAAAGCTCGAGAAATCTCAGATTCGAATATAGGCACTAATAGGACCCTAATACCCGTTTTAACCATGAGGCATGAATCCCTTATTTTTAAGTGACCCCTATGAAAACAAAATTCCTGTTAAGTGTTAAAATAGGGGTCACTTTAAATTAGGGATTGATGGTTAAAACGGGCATAAGTTGTTTATTGAACGAAGCTGAAAACTCCTCGTGTTGAAGTACGACTCTCTCTAAGTGCCAAAGGCAAATGGAGGATTTGGCAAATAATAATAATAAATTGTTTATTTCTCACCACATACAATACATATAAAACAATAAGAATATTATTAACAATTAAGAAATTGTGGCAGGTTAATACCTGAATTAGGAATATTCCTGTTGCTCAGGATATTAACCCTCCACCCCATACAAGAAGTACCTATTAAAGTTTATATACCTAATTTACTGAGCATGAAATAACCTTTGGGGCCGTCCATAAATTACGTCATCGATTTTTTCAGATTTTAGACCCCCCCCCCTACAATCATCCTATCGTCATTTCTTAATGACCCCCCCCCCCCCTTCTCCCAAAATTGACGTCATTACAAAATTAAAACACTTGGTTATAGAATCACCTTTTTTTTTTTAATAGATAGAGTGATTCTTAAAGAAGGTTTATACAGTGTGAGTCACGTTAAAGTGTACATATGAAATTAGGTGAAACTAGACCTTTTTTTTATCGACAAAAAAGGGGTCAAATTTTTTTTTTTGTTTTTTTTTTTAATTTATAGAATTTTATTATTACTTATTGTAAAGAAAACGTAATAACTTTTAAACTAAGAGGTATATCCTGATAAAATAAAAACAGTAATAATGCTAAATAACAAACGATACTAAAAAAATACATAAAATACCCTGAAAATGCCAACAAATAATAAAAAATGAAACTTTTTGAAAAAAATCTGCTTTTAAATTTGTGGTTTTTTGGTTATTTGATAAATTTCTCCAAAAAATGCCCCTATAACAGGTAGTTTTTATTACTTTGTATTATTTTCTATCGTATTACCTTTGTAAAGCCAAAAATCGCATGTCTCTATCCCTATCACAACATTTGCTATGATCGTTTGAACAAAGGCCTGCAACAACATTATTATCAGGTAGGGACAATTTTAATTTTAACTAAAATGCTTATTTTACTTCGAAATCTTTTGTTTTTATTTGAAATCTAACTCGTATTTATCAAAATTACAAATCTAGACCCATTTTCAGTTTCGTTGTTAACGAAGCGTTGAATGGCGCGCCCGGAGAGGCTTAGTTCAAACGATCATTGCAAACGTTATGATATCGATAGAGACATGCGATTTTTGGTTTTACAAAGATAATACGATAGAAAATAATACAAAGTAACAAAAACCACCTGTTATAGGGGCATTTTTTGGAGAAATTTATCAAATAACCAAAAAAAACACGTATTTAAAAGCAGATTTTTTTCAAAAAGTATAATTTTTTATTATTTGTTGGCATTTTCTGAGTATTTTATGTATTTTTTTAGTATCGCCTACTATTTAGCATTATAACTGTTTTTATTTGATCAGGATATACCTCTTAGTTTAAAAGTTATTCTTTACTTTTTTTACAATAAATAACTGGAAGAAAAAAATTCTATAAAAAATTTAAAAAAATCTCAAAAAAATTTTGACCTCTTTTTTGTCGATAAAAATAGGTCTAGTTTCACCCACTTTAACGTGACTCACACTGTATGTATAATACATGAAAGTACCACGGGCGAAGCCGGGGCGGGCAGCTAGTATTATGTATATGTAATATTATTGTTAGAGTATTTTATCTGTAGTTATTACTGTATTTGTGTAAATCTATGTTGCATTATGTATGTTTATTATGAGTTATTTTAGTATTGTACGCGCCTTAGGCCCGGTTTTTTGATTCGCAGTTAAAATAACCAATAGTCAAATTTGACAGATGTCAAATGACAAGTGGTTAAATATCAGAAAAAAATGTTTTTCGAACAATGGTTAGCTTGACCACAGAATAATAATAAGTACTACGTACAGAAGTTTTACTTCGCGAAGGTATTTAAAAAAATGTATGCTCAATGTCATTAACAATATGGTGTAATTTAGCTTGTCTCAAGAGTCAAGCAAATTTGTCAGAAGTTTTGTTGACAAACGTCAGTGATCGGTACTGCGCCGAAGCTATAGGGCTGACTTCGGTAAAATGATGTGACGTGAGGTGCCAATCTGCAGAAAATGGCGGAGGAAATACATGATTTAGCATGAATTATCATGAATAATATTAACTACTTATTTACCTCTCAGTGTCTTCAGGCAACTTAAAAAAGTACATTCTGTGTTTTTATTATTATTTAGGCAGTTAAATACTGCACAGTATTTAGTACACCATTTTCTTTATTTTTTTCCATCATACACAAGAATACGCGTGCGTGAGTCAATGTTCGCTTGTATGTGAGGCCTTGTCGAATAGTACTCTTGTAGGGGGCAATCGTGCGTGTTTTGTTTTCGATGTAAACTCGCGGAGATGAACTGTGTGCCTACCATGAGTTTACGTTAGGTGAGCTCGCTAGCGAATACGTCAAAAAATTCTATGAAGATTTTATTTCTTGAAATTAGCCGCTAGGGGCGCTGCACAATATGTCATACATTTAAATGTCATTTTTTTACGCAGTCGCTAGCGAGCACACCTAACGTAAACTCATGGTAGGCACACTGGCCTGGCTTGACTATTAATACATTTTTAAACTATCAGTTAACATTTTGTTAATATTTAACCATTAGTAGCAAAATTTAACAATTTGTTATTTTAACTACGAATCAAAAAACCGGGCCTTAGCCGCCTCTCACATTTGCAGTCTCACTTACTAGGTGTGCTGGAAGAAATTTCTTTTTAGAAATAATCTTTTTGTACGTGAACAATTAACTATAAATAAATAAATAAGAATGACGTCAATTTCGAAACACCCCCCCCCCCTATCTATCATTTACCGTCATCCGCAGACCAACCCCCCCCCCCCCTAATTTAGAATGACGTAATATATGGACGGCCCCTTTACAATAAATTAAATTAAATAAAATTAAATTAAAATCTTCCAATCTTATACTTAATATAAGACATTAGATATTCACATTTAACACATTTACAAATAATTTTACACATTTACAAATAATGAGGGTACTTAGGTACTATGCAATTTTACTAATTAATTATTAATTTTACTCGCAGCATATCAAAATACTTTCTGTTTCGGAATAATTTAGTTCATTAAGTTTAGTTTTTAGGGTTGACTTCAAGCTTGTCCTACACATGTTTAGAATTTTATATAAATCATTAAAGTGTCTATATAGAAAAGGCCCAGAGAAAGACGTTTGTCTTCGACCAAAACTTGTTTTGCAAGTGGGTACTTGCGTACGCAGACGTCTCTTATTTTGCGGCAGTTTTGCAACATCTACCGTCTTATGGTATCGTAGAACCGAGTTGAGGTAGAACAACTGTCTTACAGTCAGTAACTAGGCTCGCTTCCTTATAAAGATTTTCTGTTGGGTATCTCCTCGGTTTACGACGCATGACCTTAATTACAGCTCTCTGTGCACGCTCAAGTTCTATGAGGTAAGATTTAGCAGCACCACCCCAGACCGGTATGCAGTATGTTAGGAGAGATTGGCAGAGGGCAAAGTAAATTTTGGTTATGAGATCATCGTCAGCTGAATCTCTTAAATTTCTGAAAATGTGGAGCAATCTGCGAATTCTGGTACTAACCATTGAAATGTGTGGTCCCCAGTTTAAGTTCCTGTCAATGATAACTCCAAGATATCTATGGGTGTCTGTCTGGCTTAGGAAGGGGCAGCCACAAGAGGTCGTCGAATTGATGTCTAGGGTACAGTGTGAGGAGTGAGCTACAATAGAAAAAGAGTTTGGAGGTTTTGTGGCTTCGGAAATTCTAAAACAAATGTATTTGGTTTTTGGAACATTGATTGTCAGTAAGTTGTTATCTAGCCACTTCAAAACGCTTTTTAGACCACTTTCAGCCGATTTACGAACCAGAGACCAAGAGTCGCCACCAAAAACCAAAGCGGTGTCATCAGCAAAAGCAAGCGTGCGACCATTGTCAATTTTAAGTTTACATAGATTGTTTATATAAACTGAGAAGAGTGTATGTCCAAGAGTGCTTCCCTGCGGCACGCCGTAGTTAATAGGCAAGCTAGAGCTGGAATTATCAGCGACCCTGACTGTCTGGGTTCTATTGTTCAGATAATTCCCAAACCAATCCAGCGCCACGCCACGAATCCCAAGGTCTTCCAGTTTGAGTAACAGTAGGGGGATAGACACGGTATCGAAGGCTTTTTTGAGGTCAAGGAAAATAGCAACACACTTAGTACCTGCATCAAGGCTTTTCGTAACCAACTCGGACAGTTTCACTACCGCATCTTCGGTATTTCTACCAGAACGGAATCCATATTGGTTGTCCGCTAGTTGTCCCGTACTTTCTAAAAAATGAGTAAGGCGAATGTTTACGACCTTCTCAAGAATTTTACTTAGTGTGCTAAGCAAAGATATTGGCCTATAGTTCGACACCGAATCCTCCCCACCACCTTTATAAATAGGGACTACGACAGCTCTCTTGAATATAGCTGGGAATATCCCAGAGGAAATGCTGAGATTGCACAGGTGGGCTATCATAGAACAGAGAATAGAATGTGAATTTTTTAGTATAACGGTGGGAATAGATTCCAAGCCTGGTGCGCAGTTAGTTTTAAGCTTGCAAATTATTTTGTCTATTTCAATAAAATCAGTTGGATACATAGACATTGAGTGAATATTCCTATCCCTCTGAGCATGCTTTATTAGCGAAGCCTCATTCGTCTTTAGTTTGGTCATGATATCGGTTGCGAGCTCTTCACCAATGGAAGTGAAGTAGGAGTTAACAAGATCGAGAGACTCACTTGGCGATGGCAACAAAGTAAGCAAAGCAGTATCTGGGGAAGGTTTTCTTCTGATGTTGCACAACTCCTTAACTACTGTCCAAGTTCCTTTATTGTTTTTGTGATTTAGATTGAACTTGTTCCTATAATAATTAGCTTTTAGGTCTTTTGCTAGTTTATTGCAAACATTACGATATTTTATAAAAGTATTTTTAAGGCTAATATTATCTGGATTTTTTCTCACCAACAAATGCATACGGTTTCTCCTTTGGAAACACTTAACGACCCCCATTGTAATCCATGGTTTCAGTGGTCTTTTTCTTTTGGTTATGTTAAACGTATTGGAATGACGGGCCACCAATTCCTGGAGTGAGTCTACTAATGTAACAGCAGCAAGATCAGGGTCCGTAATAGCCAGAAAAGGATTCCAGTCAACTGTTTTTATTTCGTTAGCAAGCGATTCATAATTTATTCTTGTTCTGGAAGTTAAAGTGGGAACTTTAGAATTTTTAGTGGGTGGTGATAAGATGGATAGCAGCAAGGGGTAATGATCAGTTATATCTGACATTAACACATAGGATTGAAATGAGTCGTCCAATTTACACATGATATGGTCCAGACATGTACGTCCATGAGTTGGGATATCAATAGTATTTTGCAATCCATGTGACCCCACTACCTCCAGATAGTCTCTGACATAAGAATTAGAAGTATCAAGTGTATTAACATTAATATCGCCTGTGATGACAACGTTACGTGTTTTAATATTAGTTAGATGGAAATCTAAGGAATCAAGAAAGGCAGTTGGATTCTTGAAACAAAAGGGTCGATAAATACCCAAAACAGTCATGTTTAAAATTTGAGCAGCAAGACAATTAGCTTCGCTTAATTCGAGTTCATAGACAGTAGCTTTTATAGATTCATGAATATACATGATTACTCCATCGTTCTGATTAAAAGTTCTTTGGCTATAGTAAATGTTGAAACCATTAATTATTGGAGGAACTGAGTTTCCGTCACACCAACATTCAGAAAGTACTATTATTTGGATATTTATGTTTAGTGTAGCAATGTAAACAAGAAAGCTATCCAAATTTTTGTTTACACTCCTTATGTTAATGGAAATAATGTTAAGTTTGTTTGCATTTGTTGGTGTAGAATTGATATCTGATTCAAGGAATTTGGGGTCTTCGATAAGTTTACATAGACTGGAACAGGATTTGTCTATTTCGTCGAATAAGCTATGATTATCCATTGTTATTGGTACAAATAACTTTTTGGTTTGATAAATGAGGATTGTAAAACAAAACATAATTGTACATTGAAGTCACCCGAATTACAATAATGATAGCTGCAAAGATAATAAAATTACAATTTGCAATATGATATGCAATAACAATAAGATACACGTGTAGGTTCATTTTATGTGAAATGACAACAAAATAAGATATGTTGACGACTTTGACAAATTTAGTGTTAAATTCGATCTTTGATTGGTGTGCTAAATTACCAGCTTGGCTAGATAGTCATTGTTTTTTTAAGGCCTGAATTTGATCCTCGGATTTAATTAGTATGTAAGGCTCACCTTGTTTTTTACGCAGGTAAACCAGTCCGTTCGAGGTCCAACAGTAGTCGTATCCCATACTTTTACGGAATTCACGTGCAAGAAAATATAAACGAGAAGCAAGCGGCGTTAGATGCTCCGATAGATATATCTCCGTCTTGGCACCTTCAAGTCCGATGTGTGAAGAATTAAGTTGTTCTGTTTTGTATCGGTTAGCCGTCAATTTGTAATTCTTCGCAGCCGTCAAAAAGTTTGACCGAAGAAGAGTTGAAGAAAATTCAGCAACTATGGCTGTAGTGGCTTGTTCGTGTTTTGCGGGTAAACGATATACGTCTCGTAGCTGGGTTGGTTCCATATTTACTCCAATAGTAGACGATAGCTTTTGGATCATATTGAAGAGCATTTCTTTACTCTCAGCTTGTTGTCTTGGTACGTTTCGTATCTGGATACTGGTTTTACGAGAAAGTCTTTCTAAGTTATCGCACTTGCCCTCAATATTCGATATCTGGGATGTAAGTTGTTTCCGTTCCTCTTCCAGGCGCCCAATTGTGACCTGAATATCATCCACCTTTGCTGTGACAAACTCAATCGATTTCTCAATGTCACAAGTTTTCGTATGGGTTGAATTGTTTTGGACTTTTATATCAGCGATATGTTTCTCTAAGACATCCAAACGCGAGTTTTGTTGAGATTGCAGGACTCCTAGCATTTCTTGCAGCTCCTCTCGTATAATAGTGCGAATGTCTGGAGTCTGAGGGTCGGTGTCGAGGTCAGGGTCGGACAACTCGAGGTGCCCTTCTGAAAGCCGGCGACGCTTGGAATCACGTTGAGTTATGTGTGACGTTTCCACAGTAGGGGTGTACACCATCCTGTGAACGTCTGACTCCGACACACTGTGCGATTTATCAAGAGGTGAGCGCTGAAGATTAGGCATTTTGTATCGATGACACTACTGCACCGTAGACTACACTGTGGCAACGAACCTGTGTACGAACGGCGAATGTTGCTCGACGCGATGACGTAAGCGCAGCGCACGGAGCTCGTAAAACTATTGCGGTCGCTGTTTGTGTCCCTTTCGCTCGTAAGTGTGGGGACAGCGCGGATCGGCACGTCCTATCGCTTCCGCGGTCCGGGGTGAAAATGAAAAATTTTGGATTCTTAATAGTGAATGAATTTTTTAAATTGGTCCAATAGTTTTCCTTTCAAACAAACAGTCAAATCTTGTCTCTTTTTAATACTAGTATAGGATACCTTGAGCACGGTGTCTCAAATTCATCATCATCATCATTTCAGCCACAGGACGTCCACTGCTGAACATAGGCCTCCCCATCGCTTATGACTTCCAACATCGCCCGGTTGGTAGGCCTGCAGCGCCTTCCTGCTACCTTTATGAGGTCATCGGTCCACCTGTGGGTGGACGTCACACGGTGCATATTACTAAACATAAATGAGGAGGGAAGTCAAACCTAAATTTCAAAGTCCTCCTATGTTCTTCTGATTAATTTCGTTGCGGGTCCAATGACAGTTTAACTTTCCCCCGGGACAAACTTGACCTTTATTGGTTGGGGTTTTATGGCGGTCAAGCTGTAGATCCTGGCTACACAGGAGTTGCAGTGGTGGAAACGTGATGTGGAAATAGTCCAGTACTAAACATAAATTCTTCGAACACCCTGTACGACTGTATAATATTAGGGGGGAACCACCCCCATATAATACCCAAAGCAAGGTGGTGAGCCACTATTTATAGCCCGTATGTACAATAACTTTTGTTTTACCTGTACTAAGGTCGAATACAGCGAAGAAGCCTAAGAATCGTCATTTTTTAAATAAAACTCTTTATTTTTGTAAGTAGGCTTTTAAAAAGCACTTTTGCACGTCCCAGTATTAACCCTACCACTGCTTCGGGACAATAAATGTGCCCGTGCTGAGAAGACGCAGCGCAAGAAACTCAGTCACTATTTAGTAATTTGTAAAAAAAACCACAATAAATAATAACCCCGTTAACCCCTCCGGCTAAGTTTTATTAACGGGACTATTCCCACCTCTCGTTCCCACCGCTGCAACTCCTGTGTAGCCAGGATCTACAGCTTGACCGCCAATAAAAACCAGTTGGGGTTTTATTGGCTAGTAAAAAACCCAGCCAAATTAATTAAATACATATAACTAATAGAAGCCTACACCAATTTATTAAATAAAAACACCTAACTGCATAAAATTAACAATAAAAAACACTAAACTTGTCTAGAAAAACTAAAACATAAAACACCTATATTTACGACTAGCTAAGCAAATAAAAATACCTGAAAAGTACTGCAATATTTCCACTTGCAAATGATAACTTGTCACAATTTTCACTTCAAAATTTAATTGTGACAGGTTTAAAATCCAAGCTACATGAAACAAATAACAATAATGTTTATTTTATTCATATTCCGCAAACAAAATAAGGTCGGTTATAAAACTGCGATTAGTAAAAAATGAATCGCAAAATGTGTTGGTAAGCGCATAACTCAACAACACCATGATAACTTTTATCGACGTCAAAATGTATGGGCAAAATCGATAAAATGGCGTGATAACCGCTTATCGCGACGCGCATCTTAGGCCTACTGGACCAATTTTACCAATGCTTTTTTTTAATGATCGAAGTCCAAGAATGGTTTTTACGAAAAATTTGAATAATTTCCGGGAAAACCACGGGCGAAGCCGCGGGCGGAAAGCTAGTTAATAATAAAAATTGAGATTTAGCCCAAAGTTTAACTGGCATCTCTCTATATCTCTGTGTGTACCTAATATATACATTTAGAAAGCTTTGATTGAATTTTCAGAAGCGCTGCAGTCGCAGCGTACAAATGGCCTAATAAACATTTTTGTATGCACTCACTAATGCTAATTCCCCTGGCTCAAACATGGAGGTGTTGGGTGCATGTAGTAGGTGCTTCAGATTCAGGTAATAAGGCATATTATTACGAGACGGTATGGCCTGAGTGAACGCGGGACTTTAAATTCTATTTTAACCCTACTGCGCCAGGAGGGTTATGTTTTTGTTTTGGTTAAGCTCTTGGCCTGCATCTCACGTGATGGAAAGTGACGATCAGGCCGAAGGAGGAAGCGAGCTTCACCCGGAATTCTCAATCACTGAGGACTTCAAACTGAAATGTAGAAAAGTGTCCATTTACGGCTCTACGTCATTTTTGTAGACAAAAGTTCTATAAAATGGCACATGAATATTAAAAAAAACTGCCAAGTCCCAAGGTTTTTATCCTAATAAATCAATGCCTCAATATTTTTCTACTTTTAGACGAGCTCATAAAAGTAGCAGGAAGGCGCTGGATGCAGGCCGCTACTAATCGGTCAATATGGAAATCATTGGGGGAGGCTTATATTCAGTAGTGGACGTCCTGTGGCTGAAATGATGATGACAGAACTAATTTTGATATTTCGTATCTTATGGAATCAAGAAACAACCCAAGATCATAAATTATCCATATCATTAAAAAAAGATTTAACGAAAGAACAACATACGAATGAAATTAGAACCTCCTGAAACCAGAAATGTTAAGTCTGTCAAAATACAGATTTCATCCACGAACAAAGCGTCTACCTACCCGCTGTTTTTGCGCCCCCACCCTCTAGTGTTGCCATTATCGGCATGCAACATTGGAAGGGTAATTACCCTATCACTGGACGAAGACAGAGGCAGTAAAGGTCAGTGGGGCGCTTCTTTAAAAATTCGTGTTGCTAACTACAAGGTTTTGTATAGAATAGAACTTTAATATGGGACTATTCTATTCTCAAGTGGCGACCACGGGTTGGAAGACGTAGCGTGGGCAGGCCTCCTACTAGGTGGACCGACGATCTGGTAAAGGTCGCGGGAAGAGCCTTGTGGAAAACCTTGGAGGAGGCCTTTGTCCAGCAGTGGACGTCATTTGGCTGAAACGAACGAACGAACGATGGGACTATTCTCCCCTCTCGTTCCCACCGCTGCAACTCCTGTGTAGCCTGGATCTACAGCTTGACCACTACTATTCCGACCTATTGCTCCCACCGCTGCAACACCTGTGTAGCCAGGATCTACAGCTTGACCGCCACTATTCCCAGATTCCCACCTCCCGTTCCCACGGCTGCAACTCCTGTGTAGCCAGGATCTACAGCTTGACCGCCACTATTCCCAGATTCCCACCTCCCGTTCCCACGGCTGCAACTCCTGTGTAGCCAGGATCTACAGCTTGACCGCCAATAACCCAACCAGTGAAGGTCAACTTTGTCCCGGGGGCATATACCTAGAGTCCATAGCTTTAATAGTTTTAAGATCTTTAAAAGGTGACTGAGTTTCTTCCGCCACTTCTTCTCAGCACCATCCGATAGTATTGTCCCGTAGTGGTGGTAGCGCAAGCTATATTTCGGACATGTATGAGTGCCCTGAAGATCTTGGGCTGCATTTCACCATGGAAAGTGATCAGGCTGAAGGTGGAATAATTGACTGACTCACTCACTCATCACGAAATTTCAGAAACTACAAGTGCTAGGAGTCTTAAATTTGGCATGGGGGTTCCTTTTAGAACGTAGGTGCTCACTAAGAACGGATTTTATGAAACTCCACCCCTAAGGGGCTAAAACGGGATCCACGGCTCCACGCGTACGAAGTCGCGGGCGGCGGCTAGTACCTACTCAATAATTATGAGATGCTATAAAATAATTTAAATTTGGAAGTATTGGAAGTAAGCTAAATAACAGGCTATCTGCATGCAAAGCCGCGGGCAAAATGTATTACTACCCTTCAATGTCGATCTCATTCATTTATTTGCAAGCTACAAGTGCAAGAATAACTTCCAATCGCGCTGAAAGCAAAATGGCGGATGTCAGTAAATAAACAAACGACGGCAACTTTTAGTTTGATTGAGTTCTGTCAAGGACGACCGTGGATTAAAGGAATGAGGTCAATAAAGGTCATAGCACACTTATCAACCCGGAAAGAGAACAACACCGTATCGCCTTTCGCGAGCTGTCAACAGCGAGGCGAGGCGTTTATGTCACGGTGCGTATGTACCTATAATGTGTGCGTTGCAGTTCGTTCGTTTCAGCCAAATGACGTCCACTGCTCAGTGGCGGCGTAGCATAGGTTGGCACCCAGGGCGGCACCCAGTCATAATATTTAAAATTATAGCCTAAGGCATCCCAGAATGGCACCCCCCCTGTCATGACATCACGACCGTCCTTGCCATGCAGATGCGCCAGTGAGTACTAATCTGCGCGACTTTGTCACCCCCTGATGCTTGGCACCCGGGGCGGACCGCCCCCACCGCCCCCCCCTTACGCCGCTACTGCCACTGCTGGACAAAGGCCTCCCCCAAGGTTTTCCATAATGAACGGTCCTGCGCTGCCCGCATCCAGGCTCTTCCCGCGACCTTTACCAGATCGTCGGTCCACCTAGTAGGAGGCCTGCCCACGCTACGTCTTCCAGCCCGTGGTCGCTACTCGAGAACTTTCCTGCCCCAACGGCCATCGTCTCTATAAGCTACGTGCCCCGCCCACTGCCACTTGATTGCAGTACGGAGTTTCAAAGAATACTGATCGCCTAGGATTGGGTAAAAAATATCGATATATCAAAATATCGATATTTTTTCAGAAAAATATCGATATAAATTAGCGATATTTTTTCCGGCGATATATCAATTTTCGATATTTATTTTCAGATATCAAAATCGATATATTTTAATATTTTTAAAGCTCTGCTGTCTGCTCATGCGTCACATCATTTATGTTTTTGACCAATCCGATTTCTTATATTTAGTAAATATGCAGTAAGCTGTATGGGTTTAGTATCTTTGCTTCAAACTTCACGCCGGTTCTCTCGGATATTGCTCTTAAATATTTGATATGTCAGGCATCTTCAGTGTCATCTGAAAGGGTAGCTTCAGTGGTAAATTTGGCTGGGTTCTATATTGGCTCACATAAAATTCTAAATCCTATTCTTTGTCTTACTACCGATTTGTGTTCATAATAATCTCTCTTCATAATTTTATTTTTCATACTTTTTTTATTCATACATTTTTATTACTACCATCGGAGCTCATAACAGTTAGTAATCATAATTTTTTTATCAATACTGTTACTACCAAGAACCATTTAAAATACATAATTTTTATTTTTAGATCTTTTTTCTTCATAACATTCATTGATCATATTGTTTTAATTTATAATGTTGTTACTAAGAACATACTTCAACTCATAATGTTGTTTTTCAGAATAATTTACTTTATAACAGACATACTCGTATCTTTAAAAAAATCATATATAATTTAATAGAGTAGATAAGCATGCAGAGCATGCAGCATGAAAGCAAGCATGCAGCATGCATTGGTATCTCCTCGTCTCCGGCGCTGCGGGATGTGCAGCCCTTCCGCCCTTGCGTAACGAGGCTCAGGCACCCACGCTTGCTTCCGCAGCTTCGGCTTTTTGGATCGCCATCGGCGCCTTCGGCGCCTCGGCGACCAGCCTCAGCCGCTCCAGCTCACCCGGGCGCCTGAGCCTCGTTACAGCGGGCGAGGGCTGCCCTCCCTCCGCGCCTCCGGTTTTTAAATTACACTCTAGGGGTAGGGCAGACAAGACTACGTGGAGTCGGTTTTGCAGCGATTCGTTTCTGTCACGTTAGTTTTGTGGCACAAAATATTGCCTGTTTTGGACCATTTCAAATTAATTAAACGTTAAAATACGATTTAATACGAATATAGACATCATGATTTTCAATAATATGGATAAATACACTTATGAGTAATAAATTTATGAAAACAAATATTAGGATGCATCACATTTATGAATATTATAGTTATTTATTCGAATGATTATGAGTTTCGATCATTAGTATAGAAAAATATATGAAAACAAATATTAGTAAAAACTAAGTGTATGATTAGTGATATTATGAATATCAATGATTATGTTTTTAAATATGTAGGTTTTAAATTTTTTATGAAGAATGATCATTATGGTATCAAATTGTATGAGAAATATTTTCGGACCTCCAATGATAGGAATTGAAAAGTTATGTAAGAAAATGCGCTACCATTTGGCTGTGCCAAATGATAGGAGCAGACTTACAGGAGAACACATCAAACAAAGAGTGCTCCTGATGTCAATATCAGACAAATACTGGTTTGAATAATGTTTTTTTGTCAATGTTTAATTGCTCATTCGAAAAAATAAATTGAAATATTACAACTTGAGTTGAAACAGCGACATTTGTGTTTTCTTTAAAATTTAGATAATTTTGACCATTTTTATAAATAATTGCAAATTGGGAAAAAAATATCGATATATCGAAATATCGATATTTCTTGGGCGATATATATCGATATATTTGAAAAATATCGATACGATAAATATCGATATTTTTTTTCCGTTTGCCCATCCCTATGATCGCCTCGAGTTGATACGATTACGATCCGTTTCCGGGTTGATAAGTGTGCTTCGTCCTTAAGGGTGCGAGTATCCTGAGGTCAGTGGGGTAAAAGGCAAAAGCAGGTAAAAAATCCTACCATGTATTTTCTAACACCGTATTCACAAACGTTCCTGTGACGTCTCACAGTGCGCGTGAACGCACAGGGTGACACATGAACCAATCACAGAGCTTTATTCAACGCTGTGCGTTCGATTTGCTGCTTCACTTAAGCAAGCATCGTTTGTGAATACGGGCGTCAGTCTAGTCGATATTTTTTCAAAACTATACATAGTAGACGATTGGGCATTTTTAACCACCAACCTAACGGAGCAGAAAATTTTGCCACCACTGGGAATTGAACCCGGGACCGCTGGATCTGAAGCAGGTTATGTAGGTAGGTGTAGGTGTATTGTAGTTACCACTAGAGTTAACGGGAACGAAAATTCCCAGTTCGATTCCCAGTGGGGGCAGATTTTTCTGTTCGGTTTGGTTGGTGGTAGTGGTAGGGCTTGTTCCAAGTCCGCCTGGCTAGCTATCTTACCTAACTCTGTCGCCATAACAACAATGTTTTCAGCATTGTTGCGTTCCGGCAGTTAGAGGTAAAATAGCCAGTTCCTCCGTGGTTGAGGATTCCGGGTGAAGCTCGCTTCCACCTTCGGCCTGATCGTCACTTACCATCAGAGGTGGAATTGTGTAAAGCAATCGTTATCATTTGACAGTTCATAACGTACGATTATTCTGTCAAACGCTTTGTATAACTGCGGGTCTAGTCAAAACGCACTTTAAAATCGCAAAACCAGTCGCAAACAAATAAACAAATCGCAAAAGAGGTCGATAACAAAAAAGGCTTAGTCAAACGGCAAAAAATCGAATCGCAAAGCCCTACCTATCGATAATCGAAAGACTGGATTGAAATTTCCCATACAAAGGCTTAGCCAACATGCATTTAAGACTCAATCAAAATCGAATCGAATCGCAACACCCGCCATTTTCATTGCGATTACTAAAACCCAGTGGGTCTAGACAAAGTGCCATTATAATCGCAAACCAGTCGAAAAGTGGTCGAAAAGCCCCTTTTTTGTATGGAATTTGACGGATTCGATTTTCGATTCGATCAAAAAGTGCGTTTTGTCTAGGGGGGCCGGTGATAAGCTTCGATTCGATCGAAAACCAATAGGGTGAGTTGCACCACCTAACTTTGACCGTAACTATGACGTTAACCGGTGTTTTTTGTATGGAGTTTAACAGATTTTAGACGTTTGTCAAAGTTAAACTAAGATGGTGCAACCCACCCTAAGGCTGTTTTGACAAATCCGTATCGCGATGTCGTTTTGACAGTTAGTTTGACGGCGAAGCATAAACAGAGAGCAGAAAGAAGGAAGAAACAAATTTAAAAAGAAAAGCTAAAAAAAGTAAAAACAATCGCAAAGTCATAGACATTTTTTAACTTTTATTCGATTTTGAATGAACTTTTGTATCGCCGCGTCGTTGGTGGTTCAATGTGCATTTTGGCTGCCATTTTCCGATCGAATCGAATTACTGGTGACGCGGCGACTGACATTAGTGAAAACTTCATATTGGTTTGCGATGGCATTTTGACTAGACCCACTGACTTTATCGTACGTTATGAACTGTCAAATGATTACGATTGCTTTACACAATTCCGCCTCAGGTGAGATACAGGCCAAGAGCTTCCTCGTTGTGGATAAAAAAAAATTAAAAAAATTATTATCTGTGGCTGTGATTCTAATATACCCTTCATTTTACAGAAAGATGGCACAGCTGTCTTCAATCACAGCTTTGGCTTGAAAAGAAAACTCCTGTATTCAAATTATTGTTCGTAGTTACATTACAATACGTCAGTCCTTAAATTAACCGCATACATACTCAAGTTTTTGACCTTTGACATAACACGGAAAAGCATTTCCTTCGCCTTTTAAAAAAATAAATCTCTTCCTACCACTTATTTTCTATTCCCAACCATATCATCTAACAATTTAAGTCCACTTTTCACTGTCGAAAGTTTCGCTCCGCCTTAACCAGTGTTAATGCTAAACAAATCAATTTCCACCTTATTCTAATGTGTTTAAGGTGGAAATCAGCATGGGTAAGCGTTTTGTTTTTTTAATCTTCGTCCTTGTTTTCAGGCATGTGCGTGCTTACCCTTTCTCGTTAAATTAGAATTCGGGAGTAAATCTAAAGTAACACTGGCCAGTACACGAACAACAGAATTAAAACTATTTTGTTACTTAGTTTTTTAATCTGTTGTGCAACGAGGCGCTTTTTTCCCGCCAATTTGTGAAACTGACACTTGGATACCATTTTTTTTTGTTGCAAAATTAAAGAATCATTTTTTATATCTTTGAATACGTAGATAGATTGTATTTATTATGATTTATATCAGGAATTCATCAAGCATTTTACAACTAAGAGACATTATGCGAATATTAATTAGGCCTCCCCAACCCGTCTGGCCAGCGTGGGGAGTGTAGGACAAAATCCTCCATTTGCCTCTGGTGTTAGAGGGTCGTGCTCCTGCAGTGGAGATTTTCAGATGATGATGACTAGTATTATTTATCTGTGATGATGATGATGATAATTTATGGTGTTCGCATCTAAGACTACTTACTTTATACTAAAATCAAAAGGAAGAGAAAGCAGTATGTACTTATTCGATACTTTGTAAGTAGTTATCTTATTTAACTCCGATTCGACCAAACTTTTATCCGAGAATAACTCCTGGTATGACTGACACATTGACAGTTTCAGTATGGGAAATAATAATTATGTCAAAATTGACGATTTATTCTGAGATTTACTAAGGCCCAGAACAGACTGTGAAACGCAACTGCAACGAAACTGCAACTGCTAGTTACTTTTGAGCTTAGATTAATAAAACCTAGAGATAGTCAGTGCATGAAAGGTGAGGCAGATTTTAGTGAGCCTGAATGGCTCACTCGTAAACGTCACATGAACTGTCAAAGTGAAAAATTGGTAAACACGTCCGACGACTTTTAATTAATTAAGACGGTTTGTGCTGTGAAAGGGTGTCTAAATACATTAGAAAAACGAAAGAAAGTGACCAGTGTTACATTTCATAAGTAAGTACTACGATTCGACGCGTATTTTGCTTGAATTTGGCTTTCAAAAATTAAATACGGGAATGATACCAGTACTAATAAGAAAATTTATTTCCCAATTGTTCACCGTACAAATACACTTCCTTTTTTATGAAATCGAGACTTTTAAGTCGATTTACCTATCTTATTGTAGTTAATTAGGTAGGTACTTTGAATTCAATAAATACGTAAGTACATGATGCGTTTTGTTTTTGTTAATTATAAAATAATTAAAAACGTATTAAAAAATTTCCCTACTTTCGGGAAAATCGCCGTCACTGTCTACACTCCCCAACAAAATTGACATTAATGACATAAGATTTTTGCCTCACTCTTGACGAAGCGTTTGTATGAAGACTATCCATCTAGCTAAGTTTCTGCCATAGCGTCCGTTGAGAGACCACACATGACGTTCGTTGCAGTTGCGTTTCACCATGACATGTGTTCTGGGCCTAAGTAAGCTAATAGTATCGATTTCATGCCTGTATTTTTTATGTTACTTACATCGTATATTTTTTATGTTCTGTGGTACCTACAGCCGAACCCGCGTTCCTAGCTAGCACTTTAATTGGTATTCGACGGTTAACTTGTATTATAAGCTATAACCCGAGCACGCACGCTTCTGAAGGTCGTCCGCTCATGTAAGGAGCTATTTATTAATCTTCAATACGGTAGGGATGGGACACATAAACGATTTCTTATCGATAAAGCGTCGTTAAAAGTTTTCTTTTGTTTCATGCTTCGATTTACTCGCATGTCATCGCATGTTGATGACACCACCAATCAATAGGGATGTTTCCTGGGTCAAAAAGCAAGAGTTTTAATTAGTCCGTCAGTTAACTTATCAAAAAATACTTTACACGTAGGTATTTTTCACATTTTCAAACTAATGAAAATTTAAAGAGATAAAGCGCGCCAAAGTTCATAAGAAGAGGCCCGTGACGTCAATGCGTGCATAGAAATGCCGCACGTTGTGACGTCGTGCGGAACTTCAACGCACCATAACTATGTAATTATTTGTTAGATTGACAAATAAAAATATGTGTCCAATATTTTTTGATATTGAACATGACGGACTAAAAAAATTTTTTTAGGAAACTAGCCTATTGACTGGATTCAGGATTCTTCTTATTAATATGGTGCGTCCACACTGGGCGAACGGGCTCGCGCGGCAAACTCGACATCCTGCTCTCTCAAGAGCAGGGTGAGCAGGATGATCAGCGCATTATAGCTGCGTGCATTGTTTTTTTACGGTTCAAAGTTGTTCAGTCACCTGTTAAGTAAGAATTTCTGTAGGTAATTTACATGTACAATGTACATACTGTAATGAAATCCTTGAGGGAGGCCTTTGTCCAACAGTGGACGTCATTTGGCTGAAACTGTACCTTGTGCATGAATTGTTTACTGTTCAAAGTTCCCCTGAAATTCAAAGATGACTGAACCTCGATAACAAATGTTATCGACCTCATCCCCTCACTAGAACCTTTTGTTCTCTATCGCGTGCTACCGATATGGATCGGAGATCGTTCAGCGTGCGTGAGGGTTGAGGAACATGCCCAAGAATGCTGTAGCATAACAGGGTTAGTTAAATTTCGTTAGAATTTGGTTACAGGACAGCATGATATGCTAACCACAGCAGCAACTCCTTTGTAGTCGTAATAGGGTTGGTTTTCCAACAAAAACTGTCTGTGCCTTCTGTAAGACTGCTCGCGAGGGTTCATAATCTGTATTATACAGCACATCTATGATACTAGCGGCCGCCCGCGACTTCGTACGCGTGGATCCCGTTTTACTCCCAAGGATTGAATTTTTCAAAATTCCGTCTTAGTGAGCACCTACGTTCTAAAAGGAACCCCATGCAAAATTTGAGACACCTAGCACTTGTAGTTTCTGAGATTTCGCGATGAGTGAGTGAGTCAATCAGTGACCTTTCGCTTTTATAGATTAAAAATCTGAAGAGTTTGTTTGTTTGAACGCGCTAATCTCAGGAACTCTGGTCCGATTTGAAAAAATATTTTTGTATGGTCATTTATCGAGGAAGGCTACAGCAAGACATCAACAAGACATCACCCTACAGGCAATAGGGGCGAAGCAGTAAAGAAAAATGTTGCAAAAACGGGAAACATTATTCAAACTATTTTCACGCGTACGAAGTCGCGGGCACAGCAAATAAGTTTTATAAAATCATGGTTGGCAACAGAGTCCTTTCAGCCTTTTTGGAGACAAGAATTGAAGAACATGATCATAATTAATTATCCACGCAGTCTACAGTCATAATTCTTACAAATCGGATTCGTAATACTGATAATGTTATCAGTGATAACACAACACCTGCATGTTTGATGACCGTTTCGTAAGATTTGGCCTTTGTTTCTATGGACTCTAAAAATAAATCAATAATAGTCTAGTCCCCCAAAAATATATGAGTTTGTAGAAAATTTGGGTTACTACACTCGGCGTCAAAAAAATCGCACGTCCCGCGATCAGCACTTTGAAAGTGCATCCTCACTTCCCACCAATATTTAATTGGTACCACCAAGATTGTATCAGAAGAAAATCTTTAAAGTTATTGTTGTGGAAGGAGCGATTTACAAAAAAAAAGTATTTAAGTATGTTTATATCCGTTGTCTAGTACCCATAGTACAAGCTTTGCTTAGTTTGGGGCTAGCGGCGCAGTGTTAAATGTCCAAGGATATTTATTTATTTATTATTTATTTATTTCTTTGACGCCAAGTGTAGTTACTGAGGCAACTACCCAAATAATCATAAGTACCTAATTATCTCGGATTTATCGTTAAAATAATTACGCACTGCATTCGTAAATCAGAGAATTATCAGTCTGAGGCATTTGTACTTGCATAAGGCTTAAATATTGCTCCGACGATTGCAAAAATATATTTTAGATAGTCTAATTCTTTGACCTATGATTAAAATTATCTATTGATTCAAAAAGAGCCTGGCAAAGGTGACTGAGTTTCTTCCGCCACTTCTTCTCCGCACCAGCCGATGTTGTCCCGAAGTGGTGGTAGGGCAAGCTATATTAGTGACGTGTATAAGTGCCCTGAAAAGGGCCGACTTATAAATATTTTGATTTTTACAGCAATGATCCGGCTTGTAAATTATCCTAAAGCCAATTTACTTACCTCCATAAAAAGCTATGTTTGGTATAGAAAATTTTCTAACCGGCCCTTTTTCTTTGCGGTCCAAATGGGACTATTCCCACCTCTCGTTCCCACCGCTGCAACTCATGTGTAGCCAGGATCTACAGCTTGACCGCTCAACCCAACCAGTGAAGGTCAAGTTTGTCCCGGGGGAAAGTTAAATGTCATTAGACCCGCAACGAAACTAATCAGAAGAACATAGGAGGAGTTCGAAGTTTTGTAGTTTGCGGTCCAGTTTCTAGACGTGAGAATGTGAAAGTACACAAGTCATTATTAAAATCATGCTGATCGCAACTAAGTATGGTGATAATTTATTATAATATTTATCGTCTGCTGAACACCTGCATATTGTCCGATAAATTATGACAGCTTAGAGCGAATGATTTTTAGAGCTGACATTAAAATTACTTGTTTTAAGAAGTCTCTGGCCGCGATTTTGCCCGCGTGAAAACCGAGCTTCTTCATCATGAGGTCATTAATTTATTCTGCATTGCAGCACGACCCCCTCTTTAATATAATTTACTGCTAAGTTATTTTTGCAGGATCGCGTTAAACAAACATCCCGTTTGCAGTGCACCATAGAAACAGATCCGTCCGAATTCGGGATTCGGTTTTGTCCCAGTAAAAAAAGAATGCAGTTAGTTTATTTGTTTAAAGACATTTATTCACGTAAACAAAAAACAAAGATACGAGTAATAATCGTTATACTTACGTTACATTATAATTACAAGTAGGGTAAACCATATAGCTATTGCCCACTTAAGGATTTCAAAAACATTGAGATGAAAAATTAAAGAAAGTATTTTAATTATCGACCATTTATGACTTTTTTCTTATAACTCAATAAACTGTTAAACAGAATATTAACAGTTTTTAGTTAAAACTTACGTAACTTAGAAAATATTGAAATAAATTTAAAATCCTCCAAAAAGTACAGTTATTGCCCATTACTTACACTAATTGCCCACATCAAAGCACAGTAATTGCCCAGTATCTTAAAACAAAATAATCAATTTAAAAATGACAAAATAGGCTTTAAATAAACAAAACAAAACATTAAACTTAAATTCTAGTAGTAGTCTTCAAAATTTCAAAATAAATTGCGTTTGGCCTTATTAACTATATTATCAAATATTTCTTGAGCTGATGTTGATGAGTCAGAATCGGTAGAGACAGAATCATCTAACTTCAAAACATAGATGACGCAAAAATTTGAATTTTATATGTATTTATTTTTTATGTTCTTTGATATCAGTTCAAGTGGTTGCTCAGAATGTTCAATTAGCTGTTATTCTTCCCTAAAGTTGTATCTATTTCCTTACAATTAACACTATCACTAGTAGATTTAACGTAGGATTTTCATTTTTTGTATTTGCGTTTGAATTTTTATCAATTTTTTCAAGCCAACCATATTTTTCAGCAATTTATCTTGTAGATAAATTGTTGGATACATCTTGTACAGCTTCGATCGCTTTAGGCAAATTTTCTATGCCATATTGAACTTTTGGAGTCTTTGGCATACTGAAAATGAAACATTAAAAGCCATTTCAATATTTATGCCTGTAAATTGCAAAACAAGTCTAGCAATGAACAACTTAAACACTGCTACTGCATGGTGACAACACACCAATAATAAATGCCATGGGCAATAACTATACATTAACATATGGCAATAACTGAAATGATGGTGGGCAATAACTAAAATATACAGATTTACGTGCAGTGATTACCCACCGTTAAAATGACTGTTAGAAATCAAATTTTATCAGTTATTTTCATTGATAATGGAGAAAACACTTATAATTCCATCATAACTATACACCATTAGTTGAATATTAAATAACTTGCAAAAAAAATTTAACCTCTAAGCAAGTAATTCCTTAGTAAAATTGTTAAAGTCTTTACCTGTTTGAGTAACATTTTCACCCGTCTTGACAAAATCCGCCATAACTGGTTTTTTTTAGTGTTTCCTATTGTAAATTTTAAATCTAATGTACATTGATCTCGGAGCCATCTACTTAGTAAATTCAAATCTAACTAGAGTGATTCAAAGTCAGCACCTGACAATATTATTCTTAAAGCGGGCAATCACTACCAGTGGGCAATCACTCTCTGGTTTACCCTATCTGTTATTTAATTTAAGACAGTGTTCCCGCTAGCAGCTTCCTGCATGTAATTTTTTTACAAACACACCCTTAGCGCAAAAAAACTGTGCCTGCAAAAAACTCTATTTTGTCGTGTGAACACACAAGTAGGTACCTACAGTTTTACGGGATCCAATATAAAGTAAATGTAGGATCCCGCAAACCTGGATCGCCATGGGAAAAGGCCCTAAGATCCACAGGATATACAGGATTCTTACGCTATTTTAGACTATCAATTCGTGAGTATTGAGTGTCTAAAACTTCATAATACAACTGTATTAGTTATCACCGAATTATCTCTTATCAATAATTATTCCTTCGTTCTTTCGATTATTGTATCACACGTGTGGCCGATTGTGGTGGTGGTCTGTGGTCCTTCAGAAAAATGGTTGGCGAGAAAATATTACTGGTTTTAGGTAAGTTATTGTTTTTTGTTTATTTTTAAGCCATAAGGTAAACGGCTACTAGTTCGTGATAGTACGTAAGTTCGTAAGTTTTTTTTCTAGCTCAAATAATAAGCAAATGGAATATTATTTATAAAAATTCTTCATTACTACAAAATCTCTATTATATAAGCTATCTAAAAAACCAAGTACCAACATTGTGGCGCCAAAAATGAGAGCAATACGAAGCTTCAAACTCTCAGAGAGCCAAAAACATCCGTGCGGCTTGCAAAGGTTGCTCTCATCGTAAGGTTAGCGCTCCAACTTCTTAAGCTTATAAAAAGGCGAAGGAACGTCCATTTAAATAAAACTTGTAATAGTGGTTTCATGTGTTCCTTGACAATTGATTTGGCTTAGAAAAAAGTTATATGAAAACGTAGAATTCCTTTAAAATTGCGATTAATTGACTCACGAAATAGCGTACATATTATTTTTCGGGTGTCCCCTATTTCGTGACACTACCGATTCAAGGATATTATGGATAACATTTTGATGCTTGGTTTTTAAATAATTATTTATGATAATTTAAATGTAAGTTATGAAACAAATAATGCATTTATTTAAGTTTCTCATGACCTAAATTCGGTATATGTTTCTTTCACTAGAATTTATATGACACGAGTCTGAAGTTCACATAAATGACCAATTTTAAGATAAATTAGCATAAGTAGTACCAGCATAATTTTGGTTTTATTTCGATTTATTTTATTTATCTTTGTTTATTTGTATTGTATATGGGATAGATAATAGTTAATTGACACATTTTGACAATAATCCATGAATTTTACTTGGGGAATTTGGAATAATCAGTATCACGAAACAAGGAACCGTATTATTGTTACTTTTTTCCAAGTTCGTGATATATAAATGTATGGTGTTAGGTACTTTTATGACACATACTGTAGTGTACACTATTGTATGTTATGTTGAATTGGTAAGTCGAACCAATAACACCAAGCAACACTGATAACACGGATATCGGCTCGCAGCAAGCAACAACGCGTCTTCCCTTACGGCGGTCGGTAGGTCTGCCTGACAGCTCCCTCCCGCCCCGCGACCCCGCGCGCGTGCTTCTCGAGACGACAGAGTTAAGGTCATAGCATACTTATTCACAACTATAAATGTCTATACACTACATCCCTCCCTTGTTATTGTTTTTCATAAAATAATTATACCTAATGAAAATGACAAGTTAAGGGCCAGGGATAAGGTTAACGTACAAATGAAATACATTCATAATAATCACCAAACTGTATTGTCATTAGATGAACATTTTCATTTTCCATAAGTATCTATGCATCATCATCATTACCAAGTACAATCAGAAAGTCCTTATTCCAATTATATTTAATCTCCAATTATTCCTCATTATCATCCCTCAGTTTATCCACCCGAGTTGTGATTGATTTACATCGCCACTATCATTTGTCTGAGCATCACTGGCATTATTCTCCTCATCTAACACCTTCCATTGTCCTTCCACACGTTTGAGGTGTACGACGTTTCGTCTGATCCGCTGACCAGTTTCATCGTTCCGGAGACTTACGTCTCCTCCTTTGTTCTCTTCGACGGTATGTGTCTCGGGTTCGTAGTTCAAGCTCAACTTGTTTTGTTTAGTCATATTTTTGACATATACCTTATCTCCAACTTCCAATTCACAACCAGTAGCTCTCCTCTTCATGTCCGCATATTCCTTCCCTTTTTCTTTTAGTTCTTTATCTCTATCCCTCATTTCAAGGTCCGCCGAGGAATGCGTCATGTCTTGAATCATAGGCAGCTTGTCTCTAAATTGTCGTCTAAAGAACAGTTCCGCAGGTGTTTTTCCTGTAACTGTGTGAGGTGTACTGTTGTACATCGCCATGTACTCAAGAAGAGCCTCCTTCCAGTTCTTTTTTTCCACTTGAGAAATTTTGAGGCGTTTGAGAATGTCCCTATTCTGGCGCTCCACCTCTCCATTCTGTTGTGGCCAGTAGGGAATGGTATTATAAAGCCGTATGTTCCTCTCTGCACAGAAACTCTTAAAGTCTTCGCTGGAAAATTGTCTCCCGTTGTCTGCTGTAAGGGAGACCGGATTGCCAAGCCTGCTAAAAATATCTTTAAGCATTCCGATTATTTCAGAGCTTGTTATGGTCCTGCATGTTTTTACCTCTTTATATCGGGTGTAATAATCCACAACAACCAGGATATAATCTCCACTAGGCAAGGGGCCCATGAGGTCAATTGCTATGTCAACCCACGGTTCGGAAGGTAAGTCTCTCCTTTTTAATGGATTTGGGGCGCTGGGTGCAGAGACCAAGATGCATCCTTTACAGGCTTTGCATATGTTCTCAGCATCTTTGTCGCACTTAGGCCACCATACCTTGGTCCTCAATCTGCCCTTCATCGCGACTATCCCTGGGTGGCCTTCATGCGCAGCTTCCAGAACTCTTCTGCGTAATTTGGTTGGGATTACAATTTTCGTCCCCCTGAGGAGGATATCGCCATGGAAGCATAATTCGTTCTGGAAAAGTTTATAGGCTTTAACTGTTTCATCCCAGTTTCCATCGTAAAGGCCCTCTTTGACCTTCTGTATCTCTGCATCTCCAAGGGAACTTTCAGTAATATCTTGCAATGGGATGGCTACTGGTCGCGCAGATTCGGTAACCGCCTGAACATAGTCTCCAAATATAGCCGTCGGGTTTGTTGCCACTTCACAGAGTCTCGATAGTGGATCGGCTATATTGGTCTTCCCCGGGCTATATTTCACCTTGAAGTTGTAGGATTGTAGTCTTAACACCCACCTTTCAATGCGAGCGCACGGTTTTGCCTTTGGACCAAATATTACCTCCAAAGGCTTATGGTCCGTTACTAGATCGAACATCTTGCCATACAGGAACATGTTGAAATGTTCGACTGCCCAAACTAGGGCTAAGGCCTCTTTTTCTGTTTGGCAGTAACGACGCTCGCAGCTGCTGAGGGTTTTATTGCCAAATGCAATAATTCTCGGTCCGTTCTTATTGATCTGCACCAGTACTGCACCCAGACCCACTGGGCTTGCATCTGCAATCACCACAGTCTTATCATTTGGGTTGTAATAACCTAATTTTGGTACCTTCATTAGCGCCGCTTTCAAATCATTAAATGCTTTCTTTTGGGCGTCTCCCCAGTCCTCTTGAATGTCCGTGTTTCTTCCGGTTCTTTTGCGTAGCAGTTGTTTGAGGGGTTCTGTGACTGTTGCTAAATGAGGTATCCATTTTCCCACATAGTTTACTAAACCCATAAAGCTCTGCAATTCAGCGACATTAGTCGGGGCTCTGAATCCTTTTATAGCCAAGATATACTTATCTAGTGGTTTAACTCCCTGTTCCGACAGTTCATGTCCTAGGAAGTGAACTTTCTGTATTCCAAAAATGCATTTGTCGTCTCTCAACATCACGTTATTTTCCTTTAATACTGTCATAACTTTTTTAAGCCTTAATTCGTGCTCTTTTGCGTCTTTGCCAAACGTTAGGATATCATCTATAAAGTTGATGACTCCTTCGCAACCCAAAAGGATTCGTTCTAGTGTTTTCTGGAAAATCTCCGGCGCACACGAGATACCGAACATCATCCTCTTGTATTGATACAATCCCTTGCTAGTAATGAAGGTCGTTATATGTCTTGAATCAGGGTGAAGCTCGATATGATGAAACGCGTCTCGTATGTCCAGTTTACTAAATATTTTGGCTTCTCGAACTTTTGGCAACAGTTCTTCCATCGTTGGCAGTGGATGGTTTTCACGTTGTATGGCCGCATTTGCTCGGCGCATATCGACACATAATCGGATGTCCCCTCCGTCTTTAAGCACAGGAACTATAGGCGAGATCCAGTCAGAAGGCCCTTTCACAACTTCAATAATGTCCCTTTTCAGTAGTTCTTCAAGTTTCCTCTCTACTTTTTCTTCGAGAGGGATGGGAATCCTCCGATACGGCTGAGCAACGGGTTTCACTGAATCGTCAATCGGGATGGTAACTAAGACGTCTTTGAATTTGGGAAACGCCTCAATTTCAACCTGGTTGATATCCAAATTGATTTGGAGTACTCCCAAAGCGGTTGCCGTCTCACGTCCAAGTAGGTCCCGTGTGCCGTTTTCGATCACGTAGAATGTTGTGCTGTCCTGTGATGTTCCGGAAAGTTTTATCGTAGCTTTGAATGATCCTAAAAGCTTAAGCGGTGTGGCACTCCCATAAGCTACGAACGTTTTCTCAGGATTCGGATCTTGGTTGGTGACTTGGGCGTTATCTTTCTTCATTCTTTCCCAGGTTTTGTCCGTTATAAGATTGTGCTTGCAGCCGGAATCTATCAACATCTCTACGTTGCTTCCACCTATGTTACACTTGGCTTTTACGTCGTTCTCAATATTGAAAATGTAGTCAACTTTTCTTTCATCCGTGCTTATGTTTGCAGTTTCTTCGATGTTATTTGTTGTCCTGCTTTTCTTCTTTATTCCCTGGCTGTTCGCTGATGCCTCTCTTTCCATTTTCCTCTTCTGAGTTGTTCTCGTCCGGCACTGATTTTTGAAGTGTCCTAATATTCCGCATTTAAGGCAAGCCTTTCCTATTGCCGGGCAGATGTTGTCACGGGCCATATGTCTAGTACTTCCACATCTGCTACAAATAGTTCTGGGTGGCTTCTCTTTCCATCTCTCTGTACTTACTTTATTGATTGACTCGCTTTCTACCGGTTTCCTACCAAAGTTTCCTAATTGACGATCTATGGCTTCCAATGCATTCGCTTCTGCAACTATTTCATCCAACGTGATCTTGTCCCCTGTTTTCAGTATCTTCTTTCGGAGTTCTTCTGTCTTGCCCTTTTCAGCAATTTGGTCTATGATATGCTCGTCTTCTTTATCCTCAAACTGACACTTCTTGGCCTGAAGTCGAAGTCTGACAAGAAATTTTTCAAATTTCTCATCCTGTTCCTGTTTTAGGAGACGAAACAGATGTCGCTCATACACTTTGCTCTGCTTAGGTGCGAAGTAGTTGTCCAATTTTTCAATCGCGATGTTAAAAAGTTCGCCTTCAGTTGCATTAGCTCCCGGGATGTTGTAGAAGATTTCTTGTAACTCTGTACCACCGAAGTGTAAAAGACTGGCTCTTTTCTTTGTCTCGGTGTCTATGCCTGCCGCCTCGAGGTAAATGTTCAGACTTCTCTTCCATCTTTCCCAACGGACAGAGACTGAACCAACTTCTCCTTCACATTCAAACTTCTCTAAGGTGTACTGTGCCATTGGAGGTACCTGTTGACAATGTTGGTTATAAGCTTTTTTTTTTCCGCAATTTAATGCATAGTCGCAATTTAATGCACAGTCGCAATTTAATGCTTAAGTTATAAATAACTCTCCGATCGCAATTTAATGCTTAAGTTATAAATAACTCTCCACTCGCAATTTAATGCTTAAGTTATAAATAACTCTCCACTCGCAATTTAATGCTTAAGTTATAAATAACTCTCCACTCGCAATTTAATGCTTAAGTTATAAATAACTCTCCACTCGCAATTTAATGCTTAAGTTATAAATAACTCTCTGCTCGCAATTTAATGCTTAAGTTATAAATAACTCTTCACTCGCAATTTAATGCTTAAGTTATAAATAACTCTCTCACCACATTACCTACTCACCGCACAATACCTACTTCCTGTAATTATCGAAGAACATTAATTATTTTATTAGCCATAGTCCTAGTTCCTTTATTTCATAAACAATAATAACCGTATTGGAAGTAGGTATGTATGGTTGACAAGTATTGAGGTATGTCACTCTCCTGAAATAAACTAGTAGAAACCACAGTTACCTAGAACGCGAAGTAAGGAATACCTACACAACTCAAAGCCAAATGGATACCGGAAATAATTTTCAATTCAAATCAAATCAAATCAGTTTCAACATTTTCAATTCCTTCTTTCTAAGTCAAAAATAATTTTTTTTCAACATTAGGTAACTATGATAACAATAAACATACACTTTATTTAAAGTAGGTAAGTAAGTATTATTATTAGTACTTAAAGACTAACTGAACTGTGTGCCGTTAGATAAGGAATATTTTTTTTTTTAATTTAATTAAAGTAAACGGGATTTATATTTATTGACAATATGTCATTCATTTTATTGTTTTTATTTTAACCTCAATCAACTGTAAATAAATTTATTTGTTACTGTGAATGTCACAACATGTGACATTCTTGAATAATTTACATACTATTTGAACTGATTCTATTGACATCCGGCAAGTGAACATCAATAATTCCATTATAAAAATATTTCTTCTTGTGACTTCATTATTTGACTGAAGACTAATAAATTATTACTATTATTATAGGCTTAGACAAAAATTTAAAATTCAAATTAAATAATTTGTTACAGTTTTAACTTTGTATATTTCATCACATATTTACATTACACTGAAATTAACCTTCCTAGTAGCAGAGTAAAAATTTTATAGGAATCTAAATTACCTAGGTAGGTAATTCGTGAATCTCTTGAGATTCGTTTTACTTATTAACTTTCTTTTGCAGTTATAGGTTATGTATTTTATTTATTGGTATTTGGGGATCAAATAATCCCCGCAGACTGCCAATAACCGGTCAAATAAAACAAGGCAGCTAGAAATCCGCAAAATTTCATGTTTATGTTTAGTAATTACTGAGACTCGAACTCAAGTAGGTAGGCACAAGTTAACTTGTAGGTTACGCCGGTTACTCGCCGGTCACGGTATTTAACTACGAAATAAGATTTGTGACGAAACCCAAAGGGTACCTAGTTACTTACTTAGTAATAACTTTGCTTTACCAACGATTAAAATCGTGTTCCTAGTTAAATTTGTTTATTTGTAAAACTTTTTCCTCCATTTTGTTTTGTTATTAAATGTATAAAAAATCCTTAAAACTCACAGTTTACCTCGTCGCCATATGTAGTGTACACTATTGTATGTTATGTTGAATTGGTAAGTCGAACCAATAACACCAAGCAACACTGATAACACGGATATCGGCTCGCAGCAAGCAACAACGCGTCTTCCCTTACGGCGGTCGGTAGGTCTGCCTGACAGCTCCCTCCCGCCCCGCGACCCCGCGCGCGTGCTTCTCGAGACGACAGAGTTAAGGTCATAGCATACTTATTCACAACTATAAATGTCTATACACTACACATACCATCAAAGAAATCGACATATTTTTTAGTTTTTAATACTTACCTACCTAAGAATTTATTAATTACTTACTTTTTATTATGAGTCATTGGCGTATCTGGGGTTATTTTCAGGCGGGGGGGGGGCTACCTTCACTTGAAACAGTTCCAGGGGTGGGAATATGGGGAGAAGGGGGGAGGGGGTTAGGCCCTCCTTCCTCCCCTGGCATCTAATGGCATACACATCACATACTTATCGTTACAAATAACCAAATCAAAATTGTATAGGTACGAAGAGGGGGGGGGGGGGGTAAGGCCCCCCCACATTTCTAATGGTTAAATAAATATTTCACATATCGCTAGAAATAAGAAATCAAAATTTTATGGGTACGAAGGGGGGGGGGGGGGGTAAGTTTCCCCCCCTCCTACATTTCTAATGGTTATATAAATATTTTCACATATTTTTACAATTAACAAATCAAAATATTATACGTAGGTACGTACCTAGCTAGACTCACATTATTTCTTATGAATATTTCAGGTAAGTAATATCGTCAATTTCACATAATAATTTTATTCTAAATTTATATTACCGTTTTTAAATTTATTAAACCCTAAATCATTATTAAAATATCCTAACTGGATGCATAAAACCTTATCCCGAAATAGGGGACATGAGTTCACGAACTTAGAAACAGAGCAAAATTTTGTCACGAAACAGGATCCAAACAAGAGGTCCACAGAACAATTAATATAAAAAAAAGTTCAAACTATGTAACTATAAATTATGTATTAACTTACTGTCAAAGGACCAAAGTTTAGCATAAAAAAGCTTTCATACGGATATCATGCTTGGTTATTTTTAAATAAAATGTTAAAGTCGTAAGAGCCTTAATATACCGAAGTAGGGGGCACTTACCTTATACGCAGGGTGTTTAAATCATTGGCATCCTTTTGATTCATTGGATTTGTCTCTATTTGGGGAATACAATGAGTAGAGTCTTACTTAACTACTATTCCCACCTCTCGTTCCCACCGCTGCAACTCCTGTGTAGCCAGGATCTACAGCTTGACCGCCAATAACCCAACCAGTGAAGGTCAAGTTTGTCCCGGGCGAAAGTTAACTGTCTTCGGACCGACACCGAAATTAATCAGAAGAACAAGGAGTTCGAAGTCCGAAAAACGCAGTTTTTTTTTATGCATAACAAGGCAGTTATTTGACCACAATCGCACCTGATGTTAAGTGGGATGCAGTCTAGGATGGTACATATCTGCCCTGTAAGTGCCTATTCACTCTCGCCTTGAAAATGCCCGGATTATAGTCTTCGGGAAAGACAGCAGCAGGCAGCGAATTCCAGTCCCTAGCTGTTCGCATTATAAAAGAGTCATCGAAGCGCTTAGTGCGAGCTGGTGGAATGTCAACAATATAGGGATAACCTGCGTCTGGTTCCCCGAGTTGAGTTTTACAATTAGCATTTTCGGCGGGTTTATCCAGTGTCTAAGTAGCTCAGATGGTAGAGCAGTCGTGGGTTCGATTCCCGCCTTAGGCAGTTAGATTTTTTCAAGTTATTTATAATTCAGCATGGTTTTGTCTTTTTCCAGGATGCATCCTCCACAGCCACTCAGTACTGGCCATCTGGTCGTGTTCCCAAGACACAGACTGTTCCAGCATGGTTGACAGCGTTTGCGTGAGCGGCGCGTGCATCTGTCCATCAGGCAAACAGGCAGTTCTGGGAGGCACAGCCTGTGCTGATCGTAAGTACCAGTACCATACCTGATTATGCTGATAAGTACCTGTGCCACACCCAGACTCCTCTTAGATCCGGTTTCCATGAGTGTGAGTTTACATCAAACCGTTCACTAGTGAGCGCGTAAAAATGACATTAAATGTATGACGGATTGCACAGCGCCCCTAGCGGAAACTTTCAAGAACTAAAATTTACATATAATATATTTTTTAAACGTTCACTAAACTCACACTAAGCCCTCTGTTTTGAGAGAAGAAGAGAAATGTGTTTTGAATCAGATTTCGTTGATAATAACTAATTGCTATTTTGTGATAGGTACTTACTTTTTTTTTAAGATTTTGTATTGCACAAATTACTAATAGTCCCGTTAGCCCCTCGTAAACTAAACTTGCATTCATAAGCTATCTAATTTTTGCTACAGTTATATTTTATTTTCTTTCCCGAGAATAATCTGGGCGTATTCAAGGCACGTATGTACCATCCTAGACTGCATCTCACTTCATTGCAGTCAAATACCTGCTTACTGCATAGAAAAATCAACATTGTTGTTGATGTTTTTCATCAATTTGTAAGTTGTTATTTCTCATTCCAGTGGCCCCGTACTACTGGTCTCCCTGCATGGACGACTTCCAGTGTTCCAGGCTGTTCACAGGCTTCCAGTGTCGAAGACCTGCAAATTCTACTTCACAAGGTATGTCTAAAACCTCCAGACACTGTCATTAGTAATGACATTATCATTACTGTCATTCCTTCCTTCGTTATCATCATCATCATTTCAGCCACAGGACGTCCACAGTCACTGCTGAACATAGGCATCCCGAAATGATTTCCATATTGACCGATTGGTAGCGAGCGACCTGCATTCAGCGCCTTCATGCCACTTTTATGAGGTCGTCGGTCCAGCTTGTGGGTGGCATACTAAAGCCTGTGCGCGCTCGCACACTCACTGCGCGACAGCAATATAATTACGCGCGAGCGATAAGGATGGGTAGCTTGGGGTAATTGGCCAAAATTCTACGTGCTCACGGACCAGGCTTTAGCATAATAACAATGTTCAGTAACAATAACAACAGTTCCTTCGTGGTTAAGGATTCCGGATGAAGCTCGCGCCCAAGAGCTACTATAAAAGTATGTGTTGTAACAGGCATGTATGCAGGGCCGGACCGTGAGTTTAGGGGCCAAATTCTACTTAGGGGCCCACCTATTATACTCTTTCGCACTATCGTCTATTTTTGACTTTGACTTGACTTAGCTGGGGGCCCCTCGAATCCACGAGGCCCTGGGCTGAAGCCCAAAAAGCCATATGGTAGATTCTGATGTTACGTACAAATAAATTATTTTCTCCTTCCAGTAGGCAACTGCTTCTGCCAAGACGGCTTCCACTACTTCAGAGGGCGGTGTTGGCCCTCCTCTGGCCTAGGAGAAGAGTGCACCCGCGACGAGGAGTGCCAGGGAGTGCTCAGAGATCCCTTCAGTATGACCTGCAGTGGAACATGTGAATGTGCTGAGGGGTACTACTTTAGGCAGAGGGGGGAGTGCAGAAGGATGGGACTGGGTAAGCTATTTTGCACTTTAAGTTTCACTAGTTAAGGACTGATTTGGAGTCTTACATTTTATTGGTCCTTCGAGCCGGATAAATGGCTATTAAAGCAATTTTAAGCTATATGATGCTAGACGAATCCCGAACAGATGCAATAAACTTGCAATATTTCCGAAAACTTTGGGAATATTGTGCCTAAGTTACATTTAAATTTTGCAGAGGTTGGAGACAGATGTGTGATAGACCAAGACTGTCACTTTGAGGGTGGAGCCTGCCATCTGACTAACTTGGAGTGCTTCGATACAAACGCTGGTAAGTGCTGATAATATTACTTTTGAAAACCATAATTTTGATTAAAAATAAATAGTATTCTTTCAACTAAATAGTAGGCTCATGTCCGTTTTCACCATCGATCCCTAATTTTTAAGTGAACCTTATGAAAACAAAATTCCTGTTATCACTTAAAAATTAGGGATTGATGGTGAAAACGGGCATTAGGCCCTTTCCACCCTGGAAAATGAAAATTTTGTCAAATTGATCGATTGAGGGGCTGATTTACATACACCTTGATGTAAGGAATCTAAATTTTTCTTTTAGACCTCACTGTTTTGGCTACCCTGTATAATGTAAAGGTTGTTGTGGTGAGAAAGTAAACCATTTTTTTTATTAATTATTTTTTCTAACATCCCCAACAGAGACAAAAGCCACAAATAGCACCGACACCGATTTGTCAGAAGACACCCGATCCTTTTCATCTGAAGCAATAACACTTTATGGACAGACGTGTGACGCTGCAGATCCTTGTAATGCGCCATTGGTGTGCTCCCAATATGGTTTCTGTGTGTGCCCTTTGGGGTACTATCCTAATGCTGACGAGAGCTTATGCCTGGCTGGTGAGTTTGTATTTAAGTCATCTGTGATTCTATTATCATCATCATTTATCATTTTAGCCACAGGACGTCCACAGCTGAATATAGACCACCCCAAATGGTTTCCACATGGCCAGCATCCAGCGCCTTCTAGCTATCTCCATGAGGTCGTCAGTCCACCTTCTTCCTTCCTCTCTCCTTCTGTGATTCTATTTCATCATCATCAGGTCATTTAGTCTCCACTACAAAAGGACGATCGCGATCCTCTCTAATTTACCAGAGAGACATACCTACTGAAGATTTGGCCAGCTGATCAGACGGGATGGGAAAGCCTACGTTCAAAAAATCGCCTTTTACGCCATCCAAGAAAATCCTCCATTTGTCTCTGGTAAATTACAGAGCGTTCTCCTGCAGTAGAGAAATAAATGACCTCACTACTTGTTCTTCTTCATCATCAGAAACGCAATATGAACAGGGTTACCAGTGTTACCAGTCAGTAAATGGACGATTTGGTATAGGTCACGGGAAACTCCAGGTTTCAGGCAACGATCAGTAAGCGATCTGTTTGGTCGTAATTTTGCAAAATGATGATGATGATGTAATAACAAATACTTTATAAGATCTCATTTTTTCCATAGAGTTGGGGTCACCATCAACACCAGAGCAGTGCGTTGGTCTGTTCACCGAGATCCGGGATGGAGTGTGCTCCTGTCAAGCCAACTTCTACTTCGATGACGATATGAGGACCTGCGTTAAAGGTAAACTTACTTCAGCCCTTTAGGATAATCTAGATCTGAAAATCTCCTTGGGTTTTTCTTTGAGAGAATATTTGTAAGTCGTGAGCTTGTCCCAAAAAAGGTGACAGTTCAGTTCAAATGTCTCGACGTCGATTTTCAGCGGCTGTGTTTCAAGCCCTGTGAGAAAAGATACTCCTCATCATCACTCAGTGGGACTCCTGGCATTCTAAAAAAGGGTGCTGCTCCGTCTTGAAAAGGACGGGATATAGGTATACCGAGTGAGATAATCCGAGTAAGATGTCTTAGACGTCCGCAACAAAAGATCCAATTCCTAACTCCTACTTATATTGGTTTTTGCATATTTGGATTTAATAATGCTAAGTTTTGCCTCAGTTCCTGCGAGTGTAACGCTAAGTTTCGGGTACCTTCCATTTAATATCTCTTGTGGACTAACCCAGTATGCCTACAATACAGAGATCCTTAAGTTGCCTTCAATTTTATTTAGAGACGTGAGAAAGCGCTGCAATGGTACTACCCATGGTACTACTAGCTTTCATGCAATTTTTTAAAGCACAACCCATGTCGAATTTGTCACGGTATGGCGCTGCGACGACGCTTTGGCAAGCGCGCCACAGTGGTGCCAGCTCTAATTATGTTCAGCAGTGGACGTCCTGTGGCTGCAATGATGACGATGATGATGATGATGTCATTCTGTCTATCTCCAGCTGCCCGTCTGCTACAGTGCGCCGCCAAGTTTGCTTGAGGCGACCACGTTTGCGTTTTCCTTGGGCCAATCCAGAGCCTGCTAGGGGATGTGATCGGCATCCCTTCGGAGCTGCAATGATGATGATGATGTCATTCTGTCTATCTCCAGCTGCCCGCATGATAACGGACGGCTGCATGACCGACGCCACCTGCCACACCTTCGGCGCCGCCTCCCGCTGCGGGCCTCCTCAGCAGTGGGGCTTGAGAAGCTGCGAGTGCATACCTGAGGCTGGCCCGGGTTCCATTCCCATGGGGTTGCTAGATGGTCGGGATTTAGGGGGATTCTCCCAATTTTTTGTATAGGTATCTTCCCGATTCCCAGAAAGAAAAGGACAAAATCTTCCAATTTCAATTTAGTTACTTTTTCTCCCGGTCCTAAAATCCCGAAAAAGTATTGTTCTCCCGGATAATCGGTTCATTTGATCTGGCAACACTATCCCAGTGAAGGAATCGAACTTCTTTTTCTTTTGGTTGGTAGGGCTTGTTCTAAATTCGTCTGCTTGCTAGCTACCTCTCTCTTATGTCAGCCACCGCAGCGCTTCTAATTTGAAGGCGCCTTTAGGATCTCTGTATGGTAGGTATACTGGGTTCCACCACTAGAGAGAAGCTGGATCCAGCATCTCAACTAATGGTCAGCGATAATCAAGCTAAACTCTGGTACACAGTAACTTCGACAGCGCTTTGGCAAGCTCCACAGTGGCACCATTACAGCGCTTCTTCACGTCTCTAATTTACGTTCAGCAATGGACGTCCTGTGGCTGCAATGATGATGATGTTATTCTATCTATCTCTGCTACAGTGCGCCGCCAAGTTTGCTTGAGGCGACCACGTTTGCGATTTCCTTGGGCCAATCCAGAGCCTGCTAGGGGATGTGATCGGCATCCCTTCGGAGCTGCAATGATGTTATTCTGTCTATCTCCAGCGGCCCGCATGATAACGGACGGCTGCATGACCGACGCCACCTGCCACACCTTCGGCGCCGCCTCCCGCTGCGGGCCGCCTCAGCAGTGGGGCTTGAGAAGCTGCGAGTGCATACCTGAGGATGCAGTGTGGGATGCTAGTAGAAGCATGTGCAGATTGTTCGCTGGTAAGAAACCATAAATTATACGTTCATTCACATAAGTTTTAATAAAACAAAGTATCTAACTAATTAATCTGTATGTACACAAATATTTAAACAAATAATGTTTACTTTACACAAAGAATTTTGTTGTCATAGGGGTCACTTAAAAATTTGGGATTGATGGTGAAAACGGGCATAAGGCGGGTTTTAGAATCGCGCTGACCGATCGTCGGCGCTGACAGATCAATATATTATATGTAATTGAAGGGAACGTTCCTGAGTGACGCTGATCGCTCAGCGCCGACGCTTCATACATTTCGGCTGTCAGCGCTGACGGTCAGCGTGCGTCAGCGTGACTCTAAAACCAGCCTTAGTCTCTATTTTGCAATCTTTGCTCTGAACCTAAACCTTCATCTCTTTCCCCCACCACTTATCGGATACTGTGCGAGTTGGATAGCGCCAGTTCAACTAACAATCTGAGCTAATCCTCCATCCCTTTCCCCCACCAGGTATCGGCGAACTGTGCGAGGTAGACAGCGACTGCCTGGCCGGTGAGCTGGAGATCCAGTGCGTCAAGAACGATCAAGGCGAAGGATTCTGCAACTGCCCCGAAGGTTTCGTGGCCCAGGATGGACTCTGCCTTACTTTGGGCCTTGGTAAGTGCATCAATCAATGTGGTCTAGTAGTAAGACCACCTGCTTCAGACGCAGAGGTCCCGGGTTCGATTCCCAGTGGGGGCAGATTTTTCTGTTCGGTTTGGTTGGTGGTAGGGCTTGGTCTAAGTCCGCCTGGATAGCTACCACCATCTTACCTAAGTCTGTCGCCATAACAATAATGTTAACAGCATTGTTGTGGTCCGGCAGTTAGAGGTAAGATAGCTAGTTCCTCTGTGGTTGAGGATTCCGGGTGAAGCTCGCTTCCACCTTCGGCCTGATCGTCACTTTCCATCAGGTGAGATACAGGCCAAGAGTTTCCTCGTTGTGGATAAAATAAAACAAAAAAAAAACCGTTCGTATCGGCCGAATGACGTCCACTGCTGGACAAAGGCCTTCCCCAAGGATTTCCACAAAGACCGGTCCTGCGCTGCCCGCATCCAGGCACCTCCCGCGACCTTCACCAGATCGTCGGTCCACCTAGTGGGAGGTCTGCCCACACTACATCTTCCGGCTCGTGGTCTTACCACCAATATTTAGATGAGATTCTTTAAAAAACACTTTCGCTAGAATAAGCAGATTTACAACGGAGCCGCGGAGGCAGTTTATTTTTAATTTTCATTTCTTTCTTTTTGTGAACTCAAAAACTATTCGCCTTGGGTTTTTGTGAGATGATGATGAGTCCTAAAGATCAAGACTTGACTGAAAAATACAAAAAAATCCGTTATTTGCAGAAGAAGACTGATTTATTAAAAAAAAAACATTTTTTGTTACCTAGGCTATTATAAACAGACTATGTACCTACTCCATCATCAAAAATTGCGTCAATTACTGTTGAATCATATTCAAAAGATAATATTGATTTGTACTATTTGATATCAACTGGTCTTCGTTAATTTGAGATTTCGTGATGAGTGAGTGAGTCAATCAGTCAGTCAGTGACCCTTCGCTTTTACAAATATAGAAAAGAAAAGAAAAATAGAAAGTGTACACTGCAAACCATTTTTCATGGATTTCAATTAATACGAGTAGGTAACTATAACGTTAAGATTGCAATTTGGTAAAAATTGGTTTACCTATGTTACACAGCGTTTTTCAGGCGTTTTACCATGACATTAGGTTTCAATAATTTCTAATGCTTTTTTCAGGTTTTCAATAGGCTATTGTGTTGACTACACTGAATGTGTTATTGTTTCTTGCTTTGAAAACTACTTCTTTTCAAAGTGAAATTACTTTTAATCTATTTCAGTACCAGACATAATAGAATATGTAGCTAGACCTAGGTTAACGGTAATAAAAGGCTACTCCAGTCAAAACAAGCTTGCTTAACTTTTTTTTTCGCACATTTGTTTGTACACTGTCGATAGATTCAGAAAACTTAACCAACGTGGCACATATCTTTTGTAACTGATCCGGTGAACTTTGTACCGCCACTAAAATCCCTTTTTGATAATATTCTATCTAAAGCCTATGTTCATCAGGGTATAGGTTAGTTTCCTAAAAAAAAACGTTTCTTCCGGCAATTACATCAAAAAATATTGGACACTATATATTTTTATTTGTCAATCAAACAAATAATTACAAAGTTAGGGTGCGTTGAAGTTCCGCGCGACATCACCAAGTGCTGCACTTTTATCACTCATTGACGTCACGGGCTTCTTCTTTTGAACTTTGGCGCGCTATAAGTATCTCTTTAAATTTTCATAAGTTTGAAAAAGTGAAAAAAAATTACGTGTCGAGTATTTTTTGATAAGTTAACTAACGGACTAATAAAACTCTTGCTTTTTTTACCGAGGAAACTTACCTTTGTTATTACTTCTTCCAAGAGAGCTTGGAAACTCATTATGAGGAATATCCCTATACTCTACCAGGGGGGGCGCAACGACCTTTAAAGGGGGGCGCGGGTCATCTGTGTACTTAACTATAAAAAACCTGCGACCGCTGAGAGAATGCTTTCCAGACTGCTCGATACGACCAATAAATAATCTTGACTGGTGGAGGGGGGGCGCGGAAATTTTTGTATGGTCGAAAGGGGGCGCGTCTCAAATAAGTTTGGGAACCAATGCTCTAGTGCAGTGGTTCTTAACCGGTGGTCCGCGGACCACTGGTGGTCCCTGGAGGCATTCCAAGTGGTCCACGAAGTGCACTTGCACACCTTGGTCAAAACCAATTTTAACTGATTTTTGCAGTCAAACTGGTTTTGACCGATTGAGGTGGTCCCTGACAAGACAGAAATTTGGTAAAATGGTCCCTCATGACTTAAAGGTTAAGAACCACTGCTCTAGTGCTTTTGTTAATAGGTATTGTTATTTCTTCCAGAGCTCGGACAGACTTGCCAAATCACTGCGGAGTGTACGGGCACCCCTAACACGATATGTGCCAACAGTGTGTGCTCTTGCGACGTGGGATATGAGCCGTTTGGCGATATTTGTGCTCCCGGTAAGTTTGATTATCACCTTTTTTCATTTTCTACTTAGGTACTTGATCAATTGATCATCATTTCTTAAAGGTTATTTAAACCTTTATTTTTGTCCTGTCATCCACTTTGTACTGGAAGGAAGTCAAACCTTAAGGCTGGTTTTAGTGTCACGCGGACTGTCAGTGCGGATCGCTCCGCACAGCCGATCTGTATGAACTGCTAGGGAGCGAGCGGTTCCTCCGGACTGCATTACTCTAAAACGCTCCTTAGAAGTTCATACAGATTGGCCGTGCGGAGCGGGTCCGCACCGGACGGTCCACGTGACACTAAAACCAGCCTTACTTCGAACTCCTCTTAACTACTTATTCCTCCGTTTGCATCTATCTGGTAAATCAGAGAGGGTCATGCTTCTGCAGTCCACAACAGTCCTCCATCGCGTTTGTTGTGGACGCTCTCTGCCCCATCTAGGGGACATAGGACCTTAAGTCAAGTGCTTCTGCAGTGGTGGAGAATAAATGACCTGATGATACGTGGCGAGGAAACTTCTTTCAAGTGGGCCTTTGACCCTTTCATCATCATCATCATCGTTTAAGCCATAGGACGTCCACTGCTGAACATAGGCCTCCCCCAATGCTTTCCATGCTTTGACCCTTTGTAGCTCCAAAATGGGGCAGATCACTAGTATACTAATAAAGATTGGACTAAATGACCTGCTGATACAAGGAGCGAAGGAAACTTCCTTCACAATTTTTGAAGTGTCTCTGATCCGCTATAACTCCGAAATCGGGCAGATCCTACTAGGTATTATTGATACTAATGAAGATTGATTTTCTCCACAGTGATCGGTGGAACCTGTGCTTCGGACTCCGACTGTGTGATTGATAACACAGTATGCACGAGTTTCACCTGTCAATGCACCACTGGTTTCGTCGAATACGACGACATTTGTTGGACAAGTAAGTAACTAAATTCAATCATTGGTCTAGAAGACCACCTATCTCAGACCTAGAAGTCCCGGATGCTACTGCCAGAGACGGCAAAACTTTGTGTCAGGTTTCGTTGATTGACTTCTTCTAAGTCTTGCCTACGTCTATCGCCATGAGAACGACGTTAATAGCATTTTTACATGCTGATTGCTGGTAGGTCCCTTGAGAGTAATATACCTATCTATATGTAATACCTGCAACAAAACCCTTTGCTGTTCAAGAAAACTAAGATAATTTTAGCAGTTTTTCAGGTAGGTTTACTCCACACGGAAAATTGAGTGACAATTTTCGGAATAAAAATGACTCAAACGTTCAAAACGTCTAATTTGGAAGAACCCTTGCGATGTCTGGTGCAGTTTGAGTTGCTTCCATTGCTTTAACAATATCTTCCTTCGTTATTAAAATTTCTTAGCGATTAGAGTCGCTTCTCAAGCTACATATTCGAACCCACGACCTTTCGCTTGCCGGGCGACTGCTCTTGCGGATCGTGGGTTCGACTCCCACCTTAGGCAGTTCGATTTTTTCAAGTTGTTTATTTAAAATATCTTCCTTCTTCCGCATCCACTGAATTCTGAATGTTGCTCAAGCTCCCGTAACTCTGTGTCTTTTCTCTCTTTTCAGCATCTACTAGTCTCTGACCATTGTTCGATATTCTATAGTCTGGTCCGTGTGCACGTAGAATTTTGTCCAATGACCCCAAGCTACCCATCCTTATTGCTCGCGCGTAATTATGTTGCTATCGAGCTCGCACACTCACTGCGGGTGCCAGTCGCACAGTCGCGACAGCAATATAATTACGTGCGAGCGATAAGGATTGGTAGCTAGGGGTCATTAGACAAAATTCTACGTGCTCACGGACCGGGCTTTAACAATATCTTTTTCTCAGCATCTGGCATGGGGTTCGACGCGCCTTGCAACGTGTCAGCGCAGTGCGCTGCCGTGATGGTGGGCTCAGCCTGCATGGACGGCACTTGTCAGTGCGCTGACACCCACCACTTTAGGGACGGCGGCTGCTGGCCGAGGACTGGTAAGATTTTAGGATTCTGTTTCCTTTTGAGGTCAAAAAGAAATAGCCAGTGTGAGAAGAATTTTAAGTGGCACACGCAAGTATGGTTTCAAAATAAGCACCAAATTCAAAAATCCCGCCACGCACAGTACAGCCCGATTCAAACTTTATGACCTTTCTGAAGTTAGCTGTCAGAAATGTAAGTGGCCCGTCTTTAATGACTGAATCCACCGTTTGATACGACTCTTCAGGAGGTTGAGCAGCCTCGCCTTACAGGATCACTTTGTGTCTGTCAATCTTACCCTTTCCTTATGAACGCGTGGAGGTGTAAAGCTGAAATTTGAATATCAAATACTCGGGTCTACTGTCACATGGAGCTGGGAAAAAAACAAACATCTAACTAAGTCACCCACATGGTGGATTGGCGACCTCATAAAGGTAGCGGGAAGGCGCTGGATGCAGACCGCCACCAACCGGCCATTGTGGAAATCATTGGCGGCAGTTCAGCAGTGGACGTCCTGTGGCTAAAATGATGATGATGAACTAAGCCACAAATTTGGGACACTCGTAAGGGAATGAAAACCTAAATCAAAACCCGTGAACTCAAGAATCTTGGAAAAACACAATCAGAAAACCAAAAGTTTGTGTATGGAACTGAGATATCTGGAGGACTTCTATGGGTGTGCCGCAGGGATCAATATTAGGCCTTTTACTATATCTTATTAATAATAATGATCTATCTTATCTATCTATATTTCCAGGTCTCTTCCAGTCTTGTTCCCGAAGCAGCGAATGCTTTTTAGAAGACCTAATAGACCGTGTGCAGTGCAGGAACAGTCTCTGCCAATGTTCCTTCGACTACCCTTACTCTGAAGAACTGGGCACTTGCAGTAAGTAAAACAGTATTTTTTGCGTTCGTTCATTTCAGCCAAATGACGTCCACTACTGAGAAAAAACCGTCAAGGATTTCCATAAAGACCGGTCCTGCGCTGTCCGCATCCAGATGTTTTCCGCAATCGTCGGTCCACCTAGTAGGAGGCCTGCCTACACTACGTCTTCCGCCTTATTTAATATAGACATAAGACTCTCACTGAAATCCTCCTTTAGTTCTTCTGATTAATTTCGTTGCGGGTCCAACAAAGTTTATCTTTCCCCCGGGAAAAACTTGACCTTCACTGATTGGGTTTTTATTGGCGGTCAAGCTGTAGATCCTGGCTACACAGGAGTTGCAGCGGTGGGAACGAGAGATAGGAATAGTGAAAGTAGTTAGATCTTATTCATCATCATCATCACATCTCAGCCATAGGACGTCCACTGCTGAACATAGGCCTCCCCCAATGCTTTCCATGTTACCCGGTTAGTAGCGGCCTGCGTCCAGCACTTTCTTGCTACCTTTATGATGTCGTCGGTACACCTTGTGGGTGGACGTCCCACGCTGCGTTTTCCGGTTCGCGGCCTCCACTCCAGAACCTTGCTGCCCCATCGGCCGTCAGTTCTGCGTACTATGTGTCCTGCCCATTGCCACTTCAGCTTGCTAATCCGTCGGGCTATGTCAGCGACTTTAGTTCTTATTCACTTTTTTAATATTGTTTTTTATTTTCAGGATCATCAGCATCTTCTATCTTTGGAAGCTCCATCGTTTTGGTCACAGCTTTAGCCTATATGATCTTCAGTTGAATTTTTTAATAATTTGAAATTATAATTGTGATATAAACGTTAGTTAGATGATGAATTTGTTTCTTTTATGTAAAGGGCAGGAGAGAAAAGTAGGGTACCAATCAATTGATACTTTTTTTATACCATAATTGATAGAAAAAAGGGTTCCGTAACCAACGTGAATAATAAATTACTTTTTGCCTGCGAGACGCGAGCTTATCGTATAAATTTCAATAAAAAGTTGCATAATAAGCAACTTTGTGCAACTCTATATAAAATGCTAGTGTGTTAAAGTTTCATCAAAACTCGTCCAGAAAATTTTTTGCGTGACGGAGTTGCACAAAATTAAATTACACAGAGATTTTCAATGATGTAGGTAAATATCTGACTAGAAATTAGATTCGTGTGCCTTATAAATAATTTAATATTCAAATGGTTTACCATTAACGTTAGATCTAATTTATTTTTAATGTTATTTTAATGTAAGTTAAAATTAAAATCGTTTTTTGGTATCAATTTGTTTTTATTTACAAAATAAGTGCATTAGTTTATTCAGTTTTACATCGTAAGTTTTACCTCGTAAATATCCTTCCAACGACCTTAAAGGAACCAGGGCAAGGACAAATACATTTCTATAGCTACGTCGTTACATGACACGAAAACAATGTAAAGGGTCAAGCCTTTACGTTGTAGCGACTGTTTCATCATCATCATTTCAGCCACAGGACGTCCACTGCTGAACATAGGCCTCCCCCAATGATTTCTACATCGCCCGGTTGGTAGCGGCCTGCATCCAGCGCCTTCCTGCTACCTTTGTGAGGTCTTTTACGCAGAACATAATGATAATTTCACCAGCTTTCCGGTACGCGGCCTCCACTCCAGAACCTTGCTGCCCCATCGGCCGTCAGTTCTGCGTGCTATGTCTCCTGCCTACTGCCACTTCAGTTTGCAAATCCGTCGAGCTATGCGGCATAGCCCATGCCAGCAACTTTAGTTCGTTTATGGTGCCTTCCTGCTACATTTATGAGGGCGTCAGTCCTCATAGATAGGAATGGATTTTTACAATCTGTATTTCCCATTAGCTGGAAAATGCAACCACCCTTTATTTACCGTTCGAAGAATCTAAAGTATCGTCACAGTTGCTAGGCAACGGTGACGTCACAAACGTACGTCAAAGGTGCGTGTCGCGGGTAGAAAGAACACTTATCACGTGTATGTAATGAAAGCAAGTGTAGAAGGCTCGTAAAGTCTGCCAGAACCACGCTGTTAACATTAGGCCTCGCCAGCCCGTCTGGCCAGCGTGGGGAGTGTAGGCAAAATCCATTTCATCATCATCATCTCAGCCATAGGACGTCCACAGCTGAACATAGGTCTCCCCCAATGCTTTCCGTGCTGCCCGGTTGGTAGCGGCCTGCGTCCAGTGCCTTCCTGCTACCTTTATGATGTCGTCGGTCGGACGGTGCAAATCCATTTGCCTCTGGTAAATTAGAGAGGGTCGTGCTCCTGCAGTGGAGACTAAATGGCCTGACGATGATAGTGGTAAAATGAGGGCTATCGTTTTTATACTTAACAGTTGGCACCCCTGGCGATTGACAGGACCTTACTCTACAGTGGCGCCATCTTGATGAGTGCAAATGCGATAGTCCTCCTACCACTTTAGCGCTCACCAGTTGGTGCCACTGTCTTCGCTACTAGCAAGTGACAGGACCTTACTCTACAGTGGCGCTAACTGGTGAGCGCTAAAACGATAGCCCTCATTGCGGGAAGCGTTAAATGCCAGCAGCGCAGGACCGGTCATTATGGAAATCCTTGGGGAGGCCTTTGTCCAGCAGTGGACGCGTCTCCTAGCTAAAGAATGAAGAAGGAATAAAGATCATAGCAGATTTATCAACTCGGAAAGGGATCAACACCGTCTCGCCTTTCGCGAGCTGTCAACCGCGAGGCGAGGCGTTTACATTATGGTGCGTCCAGACTGGGCGAATTTGCTCGCGCGGCACGCTGGTCATCCTGCTCGCTCTGCTCTTGAGTGAGCAGGATGTTGAGTTTGCCGCGCGAGCACCATTAGGGCTATATTTCACCGGGACAACATGGCTGCGCAACCAGTCGCCGCTACCAACAAAATGTATGCAGGCGCAACCAAACGGACACCAGGTGAGTAACTCTCTATAGAGCCGTTGTTGGTAGCCGGCGACTGGTTGCGCCGCCATGGAGTGTGCGTTGCAGTATGGAGTTTCATACAAAGAATACTGACAGCCTCAAGTTGATACGGTTACGATCCCTTTCCAGGTTGTTAAGTGTGCTTACGTGTTACGTCCTTTATTTATCCGTAGACTAGCTTTATTTATCCGTAGATTAGTATGCAGTATGAAGGCAGGACAGAAGCTTGACTTAAGGTCCTATGTCCCCTAGATGGGGCAGAGGGCGTCCACAACAGTCCTCCATCGCGTTCGGTCTTGAGCTTCGCGTTTGATCTCGCTCCAAGTCTTGCCGATCTTCTACGCCTCGTCTGCCACAGTGCTTCGCCAAGTTTGCTTGGTTCGACCACGTTCCACCAGGACAGAAGCGGCGTTACTTATTTGCGATCTATTGCGACGCGTACGCATTTAGAAATTTGCATATAGATTCATCATACTATAAATAAAATCTACGGTCTATTCCGTGAAACATGATACAAATCTTTGCTATCGTATTGATTGAAATCTAGACTTGAATTTAATTGGAAATTATATATTGAGTATAGTGACTGAGTTTCTTGCGCTTCTCATCACTGGCCCATAATTATTATTGTCCCGAAGCAGTGGTAGTAGGGTTGGGACGTGTAAAAGTATTATTTAGGGGCCTACTTGCAAAAAATAGTTACGGGACTATTCCCACCTCTCGTTCCCACCGCTGCAACCCCTGTGTAGCCAGAATTAGCCTGCAGGAGCTACAGCTTGACCGCCAATAAAAAATAGTTAAATGAATTTGATTTTTAATTGCTTTTGATCCTTATGGGGTGACAAAACAGTAACATGCTAAAGCATGCAACCATACCAAAGGCGACTGAGTTTCTTCAGCCACTTCGAGCACCAGCCGATATGTTGCCCTGCTGGCGGTGTAGGGTAAGATAATTGAGACAAAATCATACAATCATGCCCTGAAAAGGGGCCTACTTACATACCTATTAAGAAATAAAATAAATGGCTGTAGATGAACAAAGTGGAAGATCGTGCATTATTACGCTCTTTGGTTACTTCCAACTTCAGATCATAGAAGGGAGAGAAGAGATCCCTTCTGTGATCTGCCTTAAGAATGATGATGATGAGGATCCGTTATGTCTACTCAACCTCAAAAAAAGAGTCGTTCTTGACTGACTGGCAGAAAAACTCTTTTCTAAAAGCCGGGTTTCCACCAAAGCGGAGAAGAGAGGAGATGTGTTTGAATAATCGAAGCTGAGCGGAGAGATGATGTCGAAATAATGAAATCTGATTGGTTATTCAAACACCTCTATACGAACATGAGTATGGAAGTGCAGACAATACACCGATTTGGTATCGGCCGATTCCTCATACAAATCAGAAGCCGACCAAACTATGAAGTCTAATTCTAAGGGTTCCTTCTGCTTTTAAGGTAAAGAACCCTGCGTCGTAACCCTAAGTAGGTATATTTCTCTATAATTCGGGCAGTCACGCTGATCAATACATGCCCCCAGTGCTCCGTCATGATTGTGCCGTGAGTTACGACGCCGCAGCACGAGGGTCAATGACTTATCAAGATGGTAGGGTGACCAACCCCATGAGATTTAGCATTGTCCCCTTCGATCCTCGATGCAATTTTGTATCAAATACATAGGTAGAACTAAAGATTATTCTATTGCACATCTCTAACACCGACCCTACTAGACAAAGTAATAGGTATGTAGGTACGCTACGTGTCAAAAAGGCGCTTATTTGGCGTAATAATAACCCCCATGTTGGTACCCGCTGAAAACCAGCTTCGTGACTTGACGACTTGTGTCATGTCACGATTTTCGCTGAGCGGGCGCCTTTTCTTCTTCGGACGTTTGAATTTGAATTATGCACATAAATGTTAATGCTGAATAAAGGTATTCTATTCTATTCTACAGTCGCTACTCGTACCTATACCCATACTTAAGTGATAGCTTCAATTAATTTCAAATGAAAGAAAATAATACATATAACTAAGAAATACTTATAAATCCCGCTTAAAAATAAAACAAAATTGTGGTATCCCTACCCCAAGTTGTAGGTGGCGCTACCGTCTTGCGTGCCGCGACCTTTACCAGAGGGCGCCACCGATAACGCTCGAAGGTTTTAATTGTAGTTAAACCAATTAGCTAGCCAATTACTGCTTAATGTGTAATCTAATAGCTTGAAATCACGTTTGCTATGTCAATTTATTTACGAATGAGCAACATTCTTAAACATTATTATGCTTCAAAGATTTATATTTACCTTTAAAAAGCTTTAAGCCTGTGTAATTAAATAAATAAATAAATTAAATAAAAGTAATGATTAACTCCACTGTGCGCTATGGCTTTATCAAAAAGTTGGGTGATTAAGAATCAAATAAAGTTAATTTCTCGCCGTAATATGGATTAGTTAGTGTTTAATAAAAAAAAAATTTAAGAATAACGAGGAAAATCTTAAAAATGTAAGGCAACAGCTGCAAACATATTTAAATAAAATAGAAAATACCTAACTACCTGCTTACTTATCTACGAATAATTTATGTAAGAAAAAATAATAATTTAGGAATAAAATGAATGAATTTACAGCAAGGCTAATAAATTCTTTGACCTTCATCTTGCTAATTTATCGCTACCGGATCGTTAAGAAATATTTTTAATCACTGCTATTATTGTATGAATTTTCAATTTTCAATCACTCTAAGCGCCATCTAGCAGAATTTTCCGTTTCTAAGAATACCAACTCTGTGCAACCAAGCAAGGTTGCTGATAGTTCCAAATTTCGCCGCTAGGTGGCACGTCTATCTAACTCGAAACAAAAAAAAATTGCAATTTTTGTGTTCTTTTTCTCTAACATTAATTACGAGAATTTGATTTGGAAAAAAACATTTAAAAAAAATTTAAAGCATTTTTGTAATAATTTAGTTGTAACCAGTACGTTTATTGTAGAGTACGTATTAATAAATTGATAATTTCATTCTCACATGCAACGGGTTCCGTGGTGTAGTGGTTATCACATCTGCTTTACACGCAGAAGGCCGCCAGTTCGATCCTGGCCGGAATCATATTTTTTGCATTTTTATTCTTTGATTTCTTTTCATCCTACTATTATTATAAATGCAAAAGTTTGGATGTCTGGATGTTGTTACACTTTCACGCAAAAACTACTACTAGTCCAGTAGAATTAGCTTTTAAATCGGAAATAATTCCTACAAAAGATTTTATTGTTTTAATGGCTTCATTGGTTGCCCATTAAGACTCTCCTAAGTTTTCGACTTCGACGAAGTTGTGCTTAAGTGGTGGGGGCCCCCGAAAGGGGCATTTTTTCGGTTTTCCGGTTATACCGCGTAAAGGACTTACCCTATCAAAAAGTGGTCTTCATGACGGTTGAAGGGCACTTAATCCTGCATTGAATAAGACCAAATTCATATGTTTTGGACAAACCGTTCTCGCGCTAAAGTTCGGCAAAGTAGAAAATATACGTATAATTAATGACCCTCTCCACGTCCAATGGTTTGTTACCCACAGGCTTCCAAGTCTTGAAAAGGGCCACCTCAACCAGTGTAACCCTATCAAGGCTTACGAGCTTGATGCGCCTATCCTTGTTCGTCCCAGCCGTTCCTTAACTGCGGTTGCTGCACCTCTTCCTGGCACTCACCTGAACGACTCTGTGTTACCTACTGTGGCTGCCCCTCTTCCTTGTGTCCTCCTGCATGACTACGTTGCCTAGCCGTATGCCTGGTCTAAGGTTCGACGCCAAAAATCAACAACAACAAGTTCATATTAAAACGCTGAAGAGTTTTTTGTTTGTTTGTTTGAACGCGCTAATCTTAAGAATTACTAGTTTGATTGAAATCATTATTTTTGTGTTGAATAGCTCATACATTGAGGAAGGCTATAGGATATATACAATCACTCTACGACTAATAGAGGCGAAGCAGTAAAGAAAAATGTTGCAAGCACGGGAAATAGTATTTAAACTATTTTCGTGTTAAAGTTGATTTTGTGGCGTCGAACCTTGGACCAGGCATATGGCTAAGCAATGAAATCGTACAGGAGGGTACAAGGAAGAGGGGCAGCCACATTAGGTAACACAGAGTCATTCAGGAGAGTGCCAGGAAGAGGTGCAGCAACCGCAGTTAAGGAACGGCTGGGACGAACAAGGATAAGCGAATCAAACTCGTGAGCCTTGTTAGGGTTACACTGGTTAAGGCGACCCTTTACAAGGCTTGGAAGCATGTGGGTAACAAGCCATTGGACGTGGAGAGGGTCATTAATTATACGTATATTTTCTACTTTGCCGAACTTTAGCGCGAGAACGGTTTGTCCAAAACATATGAATTTGGTCTTATTCAATGCAGGATTAAGTGCCCTTCAACCGTCATGAAGACCACTTTTCGATAGGGCATGTCCTTTACGCGGTATAACCGGAAAACCGAAAAAACGCCCCTTTCGGGGGCCCCCACCACTTAAGCACAACTCCGTCGAAGTCGAAAACTTAGGAGAGTCTTAATGGGCAACCAATGAAGCCATTAAAGCAAAAAAATTTTTTGTAGGAATTATTTCCGATTTAATCAATTTTTGTGTTTAATTCTACTGGCCTATACGGATTTTGATGAAACTTTACAGTATTATTGTTTATAACCCAGAATAACAATAGGCTATAATTTATGACGATCTGTGACAAACGAAATTTCACGCGGGTGAAGCCGCGGGCAAAAGCTAGTAGGTACCTACTTTAATATTAAAGAGAGTCGCTTTTCCCCTCTCCTGCCTCTTCTTTTAGATAATTTTTTCATAACGTTGAATTTTTTGTACTAGAATTGACGCCCGTTTCACAAACGGTGAAGCAGCACATCGAACGCACAGCGTTGAATAGAGCTATGTGATTGGTTCTTATGTGACCCTGTACGGCCACGGGCACTGTGAGACCTCATAGTAATGCTTGTGAATACGCGCGTGAGTTTTTTCGTCGTTTTCACTGAATAAATATTTTTTCTTTCTTTTTTTCTTTTATTTAAAGAAGTTACTGAGTCATCAATTGATTGTAAAGATGTTAATTAATCTAAGACAGATTATGAATAGGTTTTTCCTTATCTATTTTCCTCTATTATTAACAATGTGATAATTATCATTAAGGTACTTACCTACCTCAGATCATAGAAAGGGAAGAACTTACCTACTACAATTTATTCGTTGCATAGGTCAGTCAGTCCAGTGGTCTCAGGTTCGATTCTCAATGGAAGCAAAGATTTTTGGTCGGTTTGGATGGTAGTAGGGCTTGTTCTAGGTCCGCCTGGCTCTATCACCACCTTCTTACGGTATAAAGTAAAACAACGGTTTTTTCTTCGTTACGTGTTTATCCTTGGTTGAGGACGACTTTACTTGATTTTAGAGGTTTTTAATGTACCTACAGCGTCAAATATAGTTCCAAAATACTGAACTGTCCTATCCATGACATTGACCGTCAATACCGGATCGCTGGTTCCGATTTTTGCAATTCAGTTGGAAACCATATAGTTGAACGATGGTAGCGCCCCCTGTCATTGAATTTGGTGGGACAGTTCAGCGTGGGTCATCTATAACAAAGTGGCCAAAAAGTTGACAACACAACCTTATTCCAATGAGGGCTATCGTTTTAGCGCTCACCAGTTAGCGCCACTGTAGAGTAAGGTCCTGTCACTTGCTAGTAGCGAAGACAGTGGCACCAACTGGTGAGCGCGAAAGTGGTAGGAGGACTATCGCATTTGCACTCATCAAGATGGCGCCACTGTAGAGTAAGGTCCTGTCAATCGCCAGGGGTGCCAACTGTTAAGTATAAAAACGATAGCCCTCATTCATTGTAACAAAGACGTGTTGCGAACTTTTTGGCTACTTTGGGTGTCACGAACTAGTTGACGCTGACTGTACAAAGGTACTTGTATAGATACTTAGCTAGGTAGGCCTACCTATTCTATCATCCGAAATACGCATCTGCTAGGTATTTAGGTAGCATCGATTTGATAGTGTCTACAATATTAATGATCAATTTAGATAGGTGTTATCTAAGTATTTTAAATACTCAGACCTCCTGTCTCCTCAACCCGTCTGGCCAGCGTTGGGGAAGGTAGACCAAATCCTCCATTTCATCATCATCATCATCATCTCAGCCATAGGACGTCCACTGCTGAACATAGGCCTCCCCCAATGCTTTCCATGTTGCCCGGTTGGTAGCGGCCTGCGTCCAGCGCCTTCCTGCTACCTTTATACATGTCGTCGGTGGACGTTCCACGCTGCGTTTTCCGCTACGCGGCCTCCACCCCAGAACCTTGCTGCCCCATCGGCCGTCAGTTCTGCGTATCGATAGTGGAAATATCAATTACTGTAAGGGACAAAACACGACTTTTCAGGAGAGCCAAAAAACGATTTTTTTTTTCTTTATACCTCAATATCTTTTTATGTGATGTTACGATTTAAATAGTTTCTATGGCAAAGTTTCTTAGAATTTTCTGTTCTTTCATAATATAAACGCCAAATTTTCTAAAAATGGGTAGTTTAAAAGATAGCATGTCCCTTACATTAAAAAAACGAGCTTGACTGTACCTTACAATGTTGAAATTTCACAGTATGGAATGTCATGTATGTTGTAAGGTACATTTAAGAATAAACACGACAGTAATATTATTGTAACTTGACAATTTTAACATTGAAACCTGATGTAAGTAGAGGTTGCATTCGAGTATTCATTAACAAAACGAAGAGAAGAGATAGAAACAAGACAACTTAGTGTTCACAAATGCAGTTGGAGGTATCAAATACACATCACCAACAAAACATTTAGTCACTGATGATGCCTACGTCTGCATTTGTGAACAAGTTGTCTTGTTTCTATCTTTTTCTGTTCATTTTTACGCAGTTAGGTTTTTTTTTTCAATCATCGTTCATTCGTTTTAGCCTAATGACGTCCACTGCTGGACAAAGGTCTTCCCCCAAGGATTTCCACAACAACCGGTCCTGCGCCGCCCGCATCCAGGCACCTCCTACAACCTTCACCAGATCGTCGGTCGACCTAGTGGGGGTCTGCAGCACATTACGTCTTCCAGCTTTTTCTGCCCCAGCGGCCATCAGCTTTGCCAGCTACGAGCTCCATCCACTGCCACTTGATTTTAGCGATTCTGCGGACTATGTCAGTCACTTTGGTTCTCCTGCGGATCACGTCATTTCTGGTTCAATCACTACGAGCATAGCACGCTCCATCGCCTTTGACCTTGAGTCTTCTTATGAGGCCCACAGTAAGCGACCACGTCTCAGATCCATAAGTTATCAAAGACTTTTGTCTTGAGACAGTGCGATATTTCAGACGTGAGAATATCACGAAGCTTCCTGAACGTTGCCAGCCGAGTTGGATTCGACGATTGACCTCTTCCTCGAAGTTAGACCTACCTAAGGCTGGTTTTAGTGTCACGCAGACCGTCAGTGCTGATCGCTCCGCACAGCCAATCTGTATGAACTGATAGGGAGCGAGCGATTCCTGCGGACCGCATTACTCTAAAACGCTTCCTCGAAGTTTACAGATCGGCTGTGTGAAGCGGATCCGCACTGGACGGTCCGCGTGACACTATAACCAGCCTAACTGGACTGTTTGTACTAGGTATATATAAGTGTCAACAACTGCCGAGTGTAGAGTATCCAACCTTTAGAGGAGTGGGTGTAACACGGACATTTGACATGATTTTGTCTTGTCCATGTTTCATTTTAAGACCCCCTTGTTGAGAGGCTCGACTCAGGCCATTGTGCATTGTGCCTAGATCTTCCACGGTCTCAGCCATGGCTATGATATCGTTTGCGAATCGAAGGTGGGTTATTTACTCACCGTTGATATTTATGCCGAATCCGTTCCAGTCCAGAAACAGTTTCGGAGTTTTCAGTTCCCCCTGCCTGCTGCTGCAACTGGTTTCGAGTCTTGATCCTGGAGACGGAACGACATTGTGGCGTTTTCGTACAAGCCTTTCAACATTTCGATGTATCGATATAGGTTTCAAGCTTTCAAGAGGAGAGCGTATCTTTACCTTAAAGGCCGGCAACGCACCTGTAACGCCCCTGGGTCTGCGGGTGTCTATGGGCGACGGTAATCACTTACCATCAGGTGATCCGTTTGCTCGTTTGCCTCCTATCACATAAAAAAAAAAAAAAAAAATAGGTAGTCAATTTGACACCGTTGGAGAAACTGTAGTAGGTACTGCCCAGGTCTCGATCGAAGCTTTCTCATAGTCCACAAACGCCAGGCAAAGTGACTGACTATACTCCTCGGTCTTCTGTATAATCTGCCGTGGCGTATGTATGTGGTGTACTAAAGCGATTGAGAGATTGAGAGGCTGGAAGTCATCGAGCTTACGAGCGAGACGATTCGTAATGACTCTCGAAAACAGCTTGTAGACATGGCTCGGAAGTGAGATGGGTCTATAATTCTTCAACAAGGTTTTGTCGCCTTTTTTGAAGAAGAGTGTCACCACACTTCTGTGCCATACCGTAGGCGTTTTTCCTTCGAGGATGACGGAATTGAACAGCTTCTGAAGAGCCTTCAGCCCCTCGGTCAAAAACCCAACTGCGTAAAAATGAACAGAAAAAAGACAGAAACAAGACAACTTAGTGTTCATAAGTGTAGTAGGAGTGGGAGGCATTAAATGCATATCACCACCAAAAAAAGTAATTGATATCCTATATGCATAATATTAACGTAAGGGCCTAATTATGATAAATCAAAAAGTTTTAAATGAAGTAAGGTTCAATGAGTTCAAAAGTTAAAACCAACAGTTTAGGGTAAGGGCTGAATTGTATTATTAAAAGGAATTTACGTCCTTTAAATCATTTGTTTCCCCAAAAGTCGTATTCAGACGACTAAAAATGTTTAAGGTAAGGGACATTTTTTTAAAGATATCAACATTTCAAGTATACCAATCGATAGAGCCGAAAATTCTGAATGCGTTGGTATATATAACTCATTTTGGCCAAAATGTCCCTTACATTAATTGATACTTCCACTATCGGTATGTACTATGTGCCCTGCCCATTGCCACTTCAGCTTGCTAATCCGTCGGGTTATGTCAGCGACTTCTCTCAGCGAATCCTCCATTTGCCTCTGGTAAATAGAGGGTCATGCTTAGGAGTTGGAGCTGTAGGAGGACAACCCATTATCAAAGCTTTTTATTCAGTAAGTACTTATATTAAGGTCTAGAACAACATACTCCCCACGCTGGCCAGATGGGTTGGGGAGGCCTGATGTTCGCATATTTGTCCCTTAGTCGCCTCTTACGACATCCACGAGAAAAGTGGCAGACTCTACGGATAGGAGTCAATCATAATTAAGTATCAAGTATACTGTATTAGCCAAATGACGTCCAAAACTGGACAAAGGCCTCCCCCAAGGCTTTCCATAACGACCGGTTCTGTGCTGCCCGCATCCATGTACTTCCCGCGGCCTCCACCAGATCGTCGGTCCGCCCAGTGGTGGGCCTGCCCACACTACGTCTTCCGGCCCTTGGTCGCCACTCGAAAACTTTAGTAAGTATCAAGTACAAGTAGGTACTTAACTGTGATTACGAAATTATTGATATTTATAAGAAAGCTCAAAGTCAAAGTCAAAGTCAAAGTCAAAGTCAAAGTCAAAGTCAAAGTCAAAATTTCTTTATTTGTTTGGACTAATAAATAGTTCTTACAAATTGTCATTTTGCTCTTAAGGAGCCTCTACATGTCTCAGAATCTTTTTACCCTACCAGCGCTTCGAGACCAACATTTGGCAAGTGCTGAGAAGAAGCGCCGCAACAAACTCAGTCACCACTGTCTGCCGGTTAAGATAAAAATAAATTACGGTAATAGGTAGAGGTACATTGGTTCAGGAGCAGTTCTCTGAATTTACTACGCATTCTTCATCAAAATATTCTTTCCTTATAAGTTCTAAGTTACAAACAAGAAATACCTATACTTTTAAGCACGAGCTTCGCAAACCAAAAGATGACTAACTTAAAACCAGTTTCATACACGATGTAAACATAACCAGCTAGTGTATTGTAAGTCACAGACAGGTTCACACATATTTATACATTTTGTGCCAGTGACATTAGTGATTATTTTTATTTAACTTAAATTTTTAACTGCGGTAAGTTTTATTATTAAGCGTATTATATTTAGCTTTTAGTGATATTTTTTTTAGGGTACAATAAAATGATTGGAAATAGGTAATAAAATCGATGGTACATCCTTCTTAGTTAAAACCAGTTTTGCTTGGGACGTCATCTAAAGTAACATTTTAGAAGACCAATACCATTTTTTTTTACAAACCAGCACATCAGTGTTTACATTCCGTTGCAAACTCACCTCTATCACAAACTACATAAGACGTTACATTTTTTAAGCTTGACATGCCGTATACCAGGGGTGGCCAACCATTAGTCCAGTCGATCGTGGTAATGCAAAAAATACTACATGATTGTGTACTAAACTATGCTGTGGGTCTAGACAAAGTGCAAATTATAATCGCAAACCAGTCGAAAAGTGGTCGAAAAGCCCCTTTTTTGTATGGAGTTTTGACGGATTCGATTTTCGATTCGATAAAAAAGTGCGTTTTGTCTAGGGGGGCTGTTTCATTTAAGATTTCAAGTAGTATGTAAGTGATAGCTCGCCCAGGGTTTCGTTAGTAAACAGTAGATCTTATGTCTAATCAAGTTGGCCACCCCTGCCGTATACAGTCAGCGTCAAATAGTTCGTGACACCCAAAGTAGCCAAAAACTTCGCAACACGTCTTTGTTACAATCTTACAATTTGGAATAAGGTTGTGGTTGTGTTGTCAACTTTTTGGCTGCTTTGGGTGATTTGACGATGACTGTACTATTGGTAGGGTACTAACAACGTATTTAAACATCCTTAAATACTTTTTTAGTAAACCCTATACAGGGTGTTAGGTAAATGGGTATGAGCCGACACTAGCCCATGTTAACATGGGCATATAAATGGTATGGTGAAGTCAGAAAATTGATATATTCATTTTAATTATTTTTATTTTCATACAAACCGGATTTTATAAAATTTATTTTGTATGAAAATTAAAAAAAAATAAATGATGATATCAAATTTCTGACTTCACCATACAATTTATATGCCCATGTTAACATGGGCTAGTGTCGGCTCATATACCCATTTACCTAACACCCTGTATAACTAATTAATTTATTATACTCGTATTATAGATAGAAAACACCCAGACCAATACAAACAAACATGTTCATGCACACAATAATGTCGATTTTATAATTTTATCCTGTTTTTGTTCTTTTTATTGGTCTCTTTAATTGAATTTTAAATAGCGGATAAAATTTGATAATTGCGAAGATTTTGTGTTGTTACATCATGATTTACCTACCTATTCTTTTATTAATACCTACAGGTTTTTAAACATTGATACTGACTGATTGTTGATATTGATTACCTACAGTTTTTCTTACAGGTTTACCTGCTAGATCAAATTTTAATAATTTGTCATAGAGCTTAATTTAGTCTTAATATAAACGCAAAAAAAATTAAACTTGACATTCCTAAGAAAAATATTATCTTTTTTGTAATAGATATTGAAAGGCTTTTCGCTAAAGGCATACAAAACGGCAATTTCATAGATAGGTATTATTAAAATTTATAACAATAACTAAGGCAATTAAGTTATTTATTTCAAACAAAAAACAAATATGGAAATTATTGCTATTAAGGTAAAGACCCGTTTATTGTTTAAGTTCTGCATTTTCCTCTTAAATCAGTAATCATTGTACCTAGTTTACATTTTATTGAAAATGATGCATGCTATTTGTCATTACAAATTAATGTGCACAACTGAAATCTGTAACATCTTTATATCCTACTTCCTACTTAATATATTATTATTTTTAGTATAAATGCGAATGTTTGGATGTCTGTGTGTCTGGATGTTTGTTACTCTTTCACGCAAAAACTATTGAACGGATTTTGATGAAACTTTACAGTATTATTGTTTACTAGCGGCCGCCCGCGACTTCGTACGCGTGGATCCCGTTTTACCCCCTTCATCTATCTTACGCGGTTTAGATTATTTCATACAAATGTTTTTTCCCGCTAACTCCCGTTCCCGTGGGAATTTTGCAATATCCTGTTGTAACTAAGCTTTAAGTTTAATAAGGTACCTGCATGCCAAATCTCAAGCGTCTAACTTAAGCGGTTTAGATTTTTCATACAAAAGGATTTTCCCGCTAATTCCTGTTCCCGTGGGAATTACTAAGTATACTATAACCTGCCCATGAGTATGAAGAATAATTGTACTAAGTTTCGTTAAAATCCGTCGAGTAGTTTTTGTTTCTATAAGGAACATACAGACGGACAGACAGACAGACAAACATTTTACTGATTGCATTTTTGGCATCAGTATCGATCACTAATCACCCCTTGATAGTTATTTTGAAAATATATTTCATGTACAGAATTGACCTCTCCACAGATTTATTATAAGTATAGATAACCCAGAATAACACATAGGCTTAGATTAATAAAACCTAGATGGATAGTCTTCATACAAACGCTTCGTCAAGAGTGAGGCAAAAATCTTATGTCATTAGTGTCAATTTTGTTGGGGAGTGTAGACAGTGAAGGCGATTTTCCCGAAAGTAGGGAAATTTTTAATACGTTTTTAATTATTTTATAATTAACAAAAACAAAACGCATCATGTACTTACTTATTTATTGAATTCAAAGTACCTACCTAATAACAATAAGATAAATCGACTTAAAAGTCTCGATTTCATAAAAAAGGAAGTGTATTTGTACGGCGAACAATTGGGAAATAAATTTTCTTGTTACTGGTATCATTCCCGTATTTAATTTTTGAAAGCCAAATTCAAGCAAAATACGCGTCGAATTGTAGTACTTACTTATGAAATGTAACACTGGTCACTTTCTTTCGTTTTTCGGATGTATTTTAGACACCTTTTCACAGCACAAACCGTTTTAATTAATTAAAATTCGTCGGACGTGTTTCCCAATTTTTCACTTTGACAGTTCATGTGACGTTTACGGGTGAGCCGTGCCGGCTCCCTAAAAACTGCCTCACCTTTCGTGCACTGACTATCTATCTAGGCTTTATTAATCTAAGCACATAGGCTATAATTTATGATGATATGTGACAAACTAAAGGACAATGACCAAAAATGTATGGAGTGTGGTCCAAATGTCCACCACTAACGAGACCTATATAGTAAAATAGTCTACTAAATACTGATTCATTATAACCAAACCGCAATTAAAAATATGCTGTCAGTAAAAAGTTATGACTGAATGAAAAGTCATGTTTTTTACCTTTTCATCTGAAAAATGTTCTTGATATCATTCTATCCATCGCACATTTTGGATTAATCTATGCATGTTATGTCATGTCGCTTAGTGTGCCGTGTTAGATTCTCGCTAAAAGAAAAAAAAACTTAGAAGAAAGACAACAATATTGGAATTATGGTCGGGTGGTCGCTGCTCCGCCCCTATTGGTTGTAGGGTGATGTTATATATAACCTAAAACCATCCTTGATAAATGGGCTATCCATAACAAAAAGAATTTTTCAAATCGGACCAGTAGTTCCTGAGATTAGCGCGTAAACTACTACAATTTTTCATACAGTCATAACTTTTTACTGACAGTTTATTTTTTTTTCGTCCCATACTCAAAGTTAATCTCTATTTAATGGACCATAAGCCAATATAGGTCTCATTAGTGGTGGACATTTGGACCACTTTTGGTCATTGTCCTTTCACGCGGGTGAAGCCGCGGGCAGAAACTAGTGTACCATGTTTTTACAAAAATAAAAATTCTGATGTGCTACGGGATGGTAAAGATTGTTGTGCCTCTGTCAAATGACAGGGAATCCCCAAGTTCGATGCCTGGGTAAAGCCACAGTAAAGTCGTGAAGCGCAGTTTACAAAAAAAAAACCGGCCAAGTGCGAGTCGGGCTCGCACACCGAGGGTTCCGCCGTACAAACGTAGCGGTTTACAATTTATGACGTATTAAATCAAATTACTTACTTGATTCCGTTGCGAGTAGTGGCGAATTTCAAAATATGCGGTATGATTATTTTTTATTTATTTATTTTTCCTATATTTGCATTATAGGTAGGTACCTACCTCAGCGTTTTGAATTTTTGCGTTGATTTAGAATTTCTCACAGTTTAGAGGCAATTAGATTTAAGAATTGTTTGATATGAATTTCAACTTTAATATCTCTACGCGTTCATGTGAAAAAGGGTAGGTAGTAAGTTTATAATTATTAAAAAAATATTTTGTCATGTAAGCAAAAATAATATTTTAAATTTTATATAACTTCAAATTTATCATTTTCGCAATTTTTCCTTTATCTGTACTATACAGGGTGTTAGGTAAATGGGTATATGAGCCGACACTAGCCCATGTTAACATGGTCATATAAATGGTATGGTGAAGTCAGAAAATTGATATCTTCATTTTAATTATTTTATTTTTCATACAAATCGGATTTTATAAAATTAATTTTGTATGAAAATTAAAAAAAATAAAATGATGATATCAAATTTCTGATTTCACCATACCATTTATATGACCATGTTAACATGGGCTAGTGTCGGCTCATATACCCATTTACCTAACACCCTGTATAACGTTACTTCGTGCCAAATTTCAAGATTCTGAGTTCACAGGAAGTACCTTGTAGGTTTTGATTCCCTAGCGTGTGACGGAAATTCGTCTAAGGTGTCGGTATAAACTGCTGTATCTTTTGATCGCGTTAACTTAGAAGTTTGATTTTTTTACTTCTTAAAGGGACAATAGATCTAGGTATTTGGTATAAATTTCAATTTGATACCTTTATTCGTTAGTGAGAAATAAGGTAGTAAGTTTCATTTTATTAAAATATTTTTATTATATTATATAACTAAAAAATGTAATTTTCGCAATTTTTCCTATATTTGAATTATATGACAATGCTTTATGCCAAATTTCAAGATTCTGAGTTTACGGGAAGTATCCTGTAGGTTTTGATTCCTTTGCGAGTGTCGAAAATTTGTTGAAAATATCGACATAATCGGCTGTATCTTTTGATTGGCTTGGCTTAGAAGTTTGATATTTTCACAGCTTAAAGGGACAATAGACCTGAGTATTTCATGTGAATTTCAGCTTGATACGTTCACGCGTTCTTGAGATAAAGGGTCTTGACAGACGGACGGACGGACAACAAAGTGATCCTATAAGGGTTCCGTTTTTTCCTTTTGAGGTACGGAACCCTAAAAAGCAATTACCTCACTCAGCGTCAAATAGTTCGTGACACCCAAAGTAGCCAATAAATTTGTCACATCATCTTCATCATCTTCACGACGTTATCTTTTTGGCCACTTCGGGTGTCACGAAATGTTTGACGCTGACTGTACAAACTGTACATGAACATTGGCTTCGTGCTTATGTTACGACTGCGGCATTATCCAAATTGTGACGTTCTTTTTGGTATATTAGACTCATGTAGAAAATCTAAATACATACATCTAAATATATAAAAGGAGAAACTGACTGACTGACTGACATATCAACGCACAGCCGAAACGGCTAAACGTAGGCACTTGAAATTTGGAAGGGACGTATCTTAGGCACCGTAGAGGTGCACGAAGAAAGGAATTCCCGAAATTCCCACGGGAATGGGAATTAGCGGGAAAGTCCTTTTGTATGAAAAATCTAAACCGCTTAAGTTAGACGCTTGAAAGGTATGGGGCCATCCATAAAGTACGTCACACGAATTTTCATGATTTTTTTACCCCCCCCCCCCCCTCCGTCCTTGTCACAGGTGGTCACATTTCTGAGACCCCCCCCCCCCCTCCCTAGTGTGACGTCACATATTTTGCCATTTCACATCGAAAAAGTATTAAATTAACAGCAGTTCCGAAATTACTTTTAATTCCATTTAAATTAAGTACTTTTTTTTATGAAATCAACATTATATCAAATATTTAAAACAATTGAAATGTGATGTCACGAAACTTAGGACCCCTCCCACCCCTTGTCACACTATGTCACACTTTGTCAACCCCCTCCCCCCCTCTTTACGTGTGACGTACTTTATGGATGACCCCTATGCAGGTACCTTAGTAAACTTAACCACTGGACGGATCGGTCTGAAATTTGGCATGCAGGTAGATGTTAAGACGTAGGCATCCGCTGAGAAAGGATTTTACGAAACTCCACCCCTAAGGTGGTAAAACGGGATCGCTACTTATTCGACTCTGACTGAATCATACTAATTTGGCTTCTGTCTTTTGAAAAACAATTCCATTGAACACCCACTACAGCGCAATTGCTTGGTTTGAAACTGGAAGAATATTTATTTATTTACTAGCTTTCCGCCCGCGGCTTCGCCCGCGTGGAATTTTGTCTGTCACAGAAAAACTTTATCGCGCGCGTCCCTGTTTCAAACACCGCGATAAAAACTATCCTATGTCCTTTCCCGGGACTCGGACTATCTCTATGCCAAATTTCATCAAAATCGGTTCAGTGGTTTAGGCGTGAAAGAGAGACAGACAAACAGACAGAAAGAGTTACTTTCGCATTTATAATATTAGTATAGATAGTATAGAAGTATAGATTTTAATTGCACTTTCAATTTCAATCAATATTTGTTACAGACTGATCCACACACAAACTGGATAACTAATAAATTAGATGCAGTATGATTTCTTGGAATGTCATCGTTTTCCTCGTATTCGCACTGGTCGAAAGCAGCTACCAAATACAAGGTGAGTGACCTTGACTATTGACATTTAGAAACGTAAAATTAATCGTAGAGCAAGTCGTCATCGTCAGGTCATTGTCTCCACTACAGGAGCACGACCCTTTCTAATTTACAAGAGGCAAATGGAGGATTGTCGTCGGTCCACCTTGTAGGTGGACGTCCCACGCTGAGTTTTCCGGTACGCGGCCTCCATTCGTAAAGGTATCGGGGAAGCGCTGGACGCAGGCCGCTACCAATCGATCAACATGGAAAGCATTGGGGAGGCCTATGTTCAGCAGTGGACGTCCTATGGCTGAAATGATGATGATGATGATAATGAAATGAAGGATTTGGCAAGACGGGTAGGGGAGTTCGCATCGTTTCAAGCATCATTTATTGTCCCGAAGCAGTGGTAGGGTTAATACTGGGACGTGTAAAAGTGCTTTTTAAAAGCCTACTTTTAAAATTAAAATGAGTTTTTATGAAAATCGATTGTTACACAACACAACCTTATGGTCTATAATTGAGTTAAAATGCCATGATAATAACCACCTGCATGGGAAGTTGGTCTAAAATTTCTAAATAACTTTAAAAGATACGGGCTGATACACATTATCCTCACATACTTATCATAGAGGGAATATAACTCCAATAACTACGTTAGATAATGTAGTTAAAAATGTAGTTACGTAAACGGCTCTACTTTTTTTGTATGGCAATGTGGACTTACACCGTATTCACAATAAAACGATGCTTGCTTAAGTGAAGCAGCTAATCGAACGCACAACGTCGAATAAAACTCTATGATTGGTTCGTGTGTCATCCTGTGCGTCTACGCTCACTGTGAGAGTTCATAGTGATGTTTGTGAATACGGACGTAGTTAAATCACTAACTCATATTGACTTACAATTTATTATTTTATTGATATCCGAGGTATAAAAATAATTTTACAGTCAACTGAAAACTAACTGGTATTTCAGGATTTTCAGGGTGAAGTGCCACCCGGGGCGATTGACACCCAAAGTAGCCAAAAAGATGACAGCACATCCTTATTCCAATTGTAACAAAGACGTGTTGCTAACTTTTTGGCTACTTTGGGTGTCACGAACTATTTGACGCTGACTGTACCTGTGGGTCTAGACCAAAAGTGGGCGATAACGCCCCCTTGTGGGTGCTGCAGGCTTAAAGGGGGGCGGTGAGAGACCCAGAAAAAAAATCGGGTCGTTGTGTAGAGGCTTGGGAGGCGTCATTTACTAGGAGGTTTCTTTCACCGACTGACCACTCGACTCTCGACTACAAATGGGGGCGCTAAAAAGAATTTATTCTTAAAGTGGGCAGTAGACAAAATAAGTTTGGGAACCGCTGGTCTAGACAAAGTGCAAATTATAATCGCAAACCAGTCGAAAAGCCCCTTTTTTGTATGGAGTTTTGACGGATTCGATTTTCGATTCGATCAAAAAGTGCGTTTTATCTAGGGTAGGGCTGAACAAAATAATTGACTTTTTTTTTTAAGATTATAATTAATTAGCAATTTGTATTGCACAAATTAATAATAGTCCCGTTAGCCCCTCGTGTTAAGCTAAATAAGCTTGTGTTACGTGTCGCTCACCACAAGTCGGCCACTCCGACCCCTTCACCGTTCGTCTATCGTGGCTTGGATTTTTGTCAACAGTCGGTGACAGATGTGTGGACAACTACACGCAGACCATCGGCAAGTGTACCCCAGCTGAATCCTGCGACTCAGCCAGAAAAGCTTATCAGTAAGTCATAGACAGATGACCCACGCTGAACTGTCCCACCAAACTCAATGACAGGGGGCGCTACCATCGTTCAACTATTATGGTTTCCAACACGGCAAAAATCGGAACCAGCGATCCGGTATTCAAAATCAAAATCAAAATCAAAATTATCTTTATTTGTTTAGACTAATTAAATTAGTTCTTGCAAATCGTCAAATGCTCTTAAGGAGCCTATACATGTCTCATTCTTTTTTTGCCCTACCAGCGCTTCGAGACAAACATTTGGCAAGTGCTGAGAAGAAGCGCCGCAACAAACTCAGTCACCACTGTCTGCCGGTTTAAAAATATAAAAAAATATATAAAAATATAAAAAAATATAAAAATATATGGACGGTGGCGCCCCACTGTCAATGTCATGGATAGGACAGTTCAGTATTTTGGAACTATATAGCGCTTGACTGAGTGCCTGAGGCATGGGAGCGGCACGTGAGGGTGTTTTTGTGACGGTCAAACGTCAGCGAGACTTCAGATTTGTATGCTCTGTCGTTCGTTCGTTTCAGCCGAAAGACGTCCACTGCTGGACAAAGGCCTCTCCTATGCCCAAGGATTTCCACAAAGACCGGTCCTGCGCCGCTCGCATCCAGGCGCCTCCCGCGACCTTCACCAGATCGTCGGTCCACCTAGTGGGAGGCCTGCCCACGCTACGTCTTCTGGCTCGTGGTCGCCACTCAAGAACTATGCCTCATAAGAAGGCTCAAGGTCACCCAAAGGGCGATGGAGCGTGCTATTCTCGGAGTTTCCCTGCGTGATCGAATCAGAAATGAGGAGATCCGTAGGAGAACCAGAGTGACTGACATAGCTCGCAGAATCGCTAAAATCAAGTGGCAGTGGGCAGGGCACATAGCTCGTAGAGCTGACGGCCGCTGGGGCAGGAAAGTTCTTGAGTGGCGACCACGAGCCGGAAGATGCTCTGTCACATCATAATAATGTCAATTTTCACCTATAGTTTTTAAACATTTAACACGACTGACGCGATTGTGTCGCGACTGCAACGCGACGTCTACATTTTTTTACCCACAACAAAGAAACTCTTGATGGATAATGATGATCATTGGGGAGGCCTATGTTCAGCAGTGGACGTCCTGTGGCTGAAATGATGATGATGATGATGACCCAACGTCTCGGTTGCTCACTGGTCAGAGCATTCGCAAGCGAAAGGCCGTAGGTTCGTTTCCCACCGCAAGCAAGCGATTTTTACTATAGTCTGGTCGCCGAGCACGTACAATTTTGTCCAATGACCCCAAGCTACCCATCCTTATCGCTTGCGCATAATTGTATTGCTGTCGCGACTGTGCGACGGGCGCCCGCAGTGAGTGTGCGAGCGCAACAGCAACATAATTACGCGCGAGCGATAAGGATGGGTAGCTTGGGGTCATTGCGCAAAATTCTACGTGCTCGGAGACCGGGCTTTATAAACTATTTAAATCTTTTCAGTGAAAATGGCGTCCGTCCGACCCTCTGCCTGTACAGCCCATTTGGGACAACCCTCGTCTGTTGCAAGGATGGCATCCCCGCCTTCAATGTTGTCAGTCAGTTCAATAATGTGTAAGTATCCATCTATCCATATATCCTTTGTTTGTAACCTGTCATCCGCTTTGCAATGGAGGGAAGTCGAACCTTAATTTCGAACTCCTCCTATGTTCTTCTGATTAATTTCGTTGCGGGGCCAATGACAGTTTAACTTTCCCCCGGGACAAACTTAACATTCACTGGTTGGTTTTTATTGGCGGTCAAGCTGTAGATCCTGGCTACACAGGAGTTGCAGCAGTTGGAACGTGGGAATAGTCCCGTACCATATAAAGCCTATGTTCTTCTTTAACGTCAAGAACAATACATGCTGTCTTTGTTTTTAGTGAATTAATATGCATTAAACATTTATTTTTCAGTCCCCGTCCCCAGGAAGACAGTCCCCGCCCCCAGGATGACAGTCCTCGGCCCCAGTATGACAGTCCCCGCCCCCAGGATGACAGTCCCCGTCCCCAGGATGTCAGTCCTAACCCCCCCGTGATCACTCCCAGTGTCGAGAATAGATTTAGTACGATTCCTACAGACACTAGAAGAGTGAGCGAGAAAAGTAAGTGAAATATTTATCTATCTATACCGGATAAAACCACTTTTGGCTGCGAAAATGAGTCAAAGATAAAGATAAAGATAAAAAGATAAAAGATAAAAGATCATTTATTCACCGAGACAAGGTAATACAACAAGGTAGATGTAGTCAAAACTATTGACTTCGGTCAAAGTCCAATTTTTTCAGTCAAAAGCTGTTTTTAACGGTTGTGAATTTTGACTATAGGTAACATCTACACTTGGATTCGACCAAACAAGAGTAAATATTAATCTCAGAATAAATCGTCAGTTATTCGACATTTTTACATATTTTATGTCCCATATTATTTTGTCAATGTGCTATTTCTATACCGGTACCTCTAGCATGAACAACTTTCGTCTTCGAATCGTTTGCGTATTCGACTAAATTCGATACTCAACCTTCGAATTCAACGATAACGTGACAATTTTGATTCCTTAAAATAAGTATCGTGCAACCATTTCATGTACTAAGTTCACTTTACGTTCACAAGGGCGCTGTTGTAGTTTTCGTACTAAATCTTTTGATGGCGATTCGAATACGCAAACGATTCGAACTCGATAGTTTTTCGTGCTAGCCGTACAGGAGTTATTCTCGGATAAAAGTTTGGTCGAATCGAGACATTGTTTGTTTGTATTGAATTAACTTCGAAACTACTGGACCGATTTAAATAATTGTTTCGCCATTCGAATCGATGATCATAATAGGTAGAGTACGAAGTTCGCTATGAAATTAAGTTTTAGTGGTACGTGTCAAAGCGCTTTAAAAGCAAAAACTCTAATGCTTCTTGCCCACCTTTTTAGATATAAAAAAAAATATTGGGTTTTTTTAAGCATAACTATAAATCCTTGAAATGAAATTGCAAACAATAAAAAATAATATAATCATGATAATTGGCTTTTAAATTGCTGAATATTAAGGAAAATCCTCTTTTTCTTCATAAACCTCTGCCTAATAAAACGACTGCTCCAAAATGTCTTTATTTCCTGTTTTGCGTGTTAATACAGTGCATTTATCTTTCTATTTACTAAAGTTAAGGTAAGCCAATCATTTTCAAAAGCTTTTCTTAATTGCATTAAACAAAAATTGCACGTATACAACCTACTCTGTTATGTGCGATGCCAATAGCCACATTTCATTTAAATTACGCATCTATTGTCCGGTCGCCGAGCACGTAGAATTTCGTCCAATGACCCCAAGCTACCCATCCTTATCGCTCGCGCGTAATTATATTGCTGTCGTGACTGTGCTTGGGGTCATTGAACGAAATTCTACGTGCTCGGCGAGCAGGCTTTAGAAAAATCTACAAGCATTAAACTTTAATTTTAATACAATTTGGTTATTTTTATTACAGGTGACGAAGATGAGTTTAAACCTGTGGAACCGTTGTCGGCTGATGTGAGTATATTAATAAATACTTGCTTTATGAACTACTAATTAATATTACTTAAGTACACGTTTTAAATTAAAAAAAAATCGACTTTCAAGTTTTTGTATAACTTTTTTATTTTAAATAAATAGAAGACAAGAAAACAGTAGGCTGAGTGTGAGTTTTTTTCAAACGCGCTCACTAGTGAGCGCGTCAAAAAATGACATTAAATGTATGACGGATTGTACAGCGCCCCTAGCGGAAACTTTCAAGAACAAAAATCTTCATAAATAAATTTTTTAACACAGTCAATATCGAATGCGTTTGATGTTAACTCACACTACGCCCCCGTTACTTTTTAAGGGGTTGCTAAAGCCCGGTCTGTGAGCACGTAGAATTTTGTCCAATGACCTCAAGCTACCCATCCTTATCGCTCGCGCGTAATTATATTGCTGCGCGACTGTGCGACGGGCGCCCGCAGTGAGTGTCCGAGCGTGACAGCAACATAATTACGCGCGAGCGATAAGGATGGGTAGCTTGGGGTCATTGGACAAAATTCTACGTGCTCGCAGACCAGACTATAGTACTTATCCTTATTCATAACCTTTCCAGTACTACGACATCGACCGCATAGAAGACTCCATCAGAAAGACGATCCTCTCAATCGATTCCGAACGAGACACGAGAACAGAAGAGCTTTTAGCCCAGCTGTGGGCTTTGAAACTCAAGAACCTATCCAAAGAACAACGAAGATTCGCTGAGAAAATAATTACGGATGTACTGTTTGAAGCAGAGTCAGGGAATTTGACAAAAAAGCACCTGAAAATGGTATCTAACCCTGTAGTTTGTGAGAAAGCAAGTTTGGAGAAGATAAGAGTAAAAGCAAGGCAACTTGGAGACAAAAGAAATATTGAGATTAATCCGCCTATGATGCAACTGCAGTTGAGTTTCAATGCGGATAAAAATCAAGAACTATAAAGTATTTTGACGGCAAATAGTTTAAAAGAACACGGCTTATGGACGTAGCACACTTTCAACGCGGAATGGGATCGTAACCGTATCGACTCGAGGCGGTCAGTTCTTTGTATGAAACTTCATACTGCAACGCACACCCCGCACCGTAACATAAACGCCTCGCCTCGCGATGACAGCTTGCGAAAGTGTTCCGATTCCTTTCCGAGTTGATAAGTCTGCTATGATCTTTATTCTTCTATCTACGGGGTGTTAGGTAAATGGGTATATGAGCCGACACTCATATAAATGGTATGGTGAAGTCAGAAAATTGATATCATCATTTTAATTATTTTAATTTTCATACAAATCGGATTTTATAAAATTTATTTTGTATGAAAATTAAAATAATTAAAATGATGATATCAATTTTCTGACTTCACCATACCATTTATATGACCATGTTAACATGGTCTAGTGTCGGCTCATATACCCATTTACCTAACACCCTGTATAGGTCTAGCGCTTAAGAGTCCGTGCCTGAGATATGGAAGCGGCACGGGAGGGGTAATATTGGCATATGACATGACAGAGCATACAAATCTGAAGCATAATAGAAGAACATCGCCCTTTGAAAACACCCTCCCGTGCCCCTCCTATACTTAAGTCAAAAGTCAAAGTCAAAATTTCTTTATTTGTTTAGACTAATAAATAGTTCTTACAAATCGTCATTTTGCTCTTAAGGAGCCTCTACATGTCTCATAATCTTTTTACCCTACCAGCGCTTCGAGACCAACATACCTCAGACAATAACTCAATGAGCGCTAAATCTGTAATTTGCAGTCCTGTGTCACACATTATGAGTAAACTCATCATCGGGTCATTTAGTCTCCACTGCAGGAGCTCGACCCTCTAATTTACCAGAGGCAAATGGAGGTTTTGGCCTACACTCCCCACTGGCCAGCCGGACGGGCGGTTATTCCACTGGGGGCAACTGGGAATTGGTAAAAAATAATGTCCCAGTTGCCCCCGGTAAAATTTGAAAAGTCCCAGTCTTTCCCCCACTTAAGACGCCGTAAAGTGTAGGTATCTAGATATTTTTTCCATTGTTGCTAGAAGTTGGGGAGGCCTGATGTTCGCATATTTATTTTGTCCTGTAATACTCAGTGTTATACTTATTTAAGGTGTTTTGTAAAATTGCTTAATGATAAAATGATGGATGAGCTATTGGTAGATAAGTTAGGTAATGTAAAGAAAACATTTACTGTCCGTTGTTAAACTCAATCAATACTCAGAATCTTGTAATTAGGTAATCTTGTAATATAAGTAATTCTTACCCTGTAATTACTAAGGTAATCTTGTATTATAAGGAACAGTTACCCTATCTTAAAGTTGTATCATAAATTACTGTTAAAAATAAAATGACAATACCGTGCATTTCTGTGTTTTATTTTAACCTGCTTTTTTATTAAAAAAATAACATCAAATAATTACTTCATTAACTTTAGCGATTGTCGTACTTAAGTAAACACTTTCTATTGTGAGTCTGTGTCTTTCCACTGCGTGTCACTTTCTTTGTCGTAAGCTAGTATTATATTATTATTATCTGTGGTCGTAAGTAAACACTGTATATTTTTCTACACGTTGATGGTGGATGGGTTCGATTCCCAGATAAGCCTAGGCGCAGACCACCGATTTTTAGTCAGCCGATAGTTGGGCCCGATTTTAATTTATTATGAAGAATCAACCGGTGTAATGTACGCAGTACGCACTTCCATACATGCCCATACCATAGAGATATAGAGAGATGCCAACTAATGCGCTGAGTTCGAAACTCAGTGTCGCATTATAAATTCACACACACAAAGAAATCAAAATATGTGCTCATTATCCACTGCGGTGTCAGTACGCAACGTTCGAATAATCTTCAGTACTACGCAAGCAATGTAAACTGCTTACATTATGACGTCTGCAGCAATGTGTTCTGACTTTCTATTTTTGGGCATATTGCTGCGACACCGGCCCCGCCCCTTTGGCACATCTCCCTTTAGTTTCTGTGATCTGTGGTACACACATTAATTGACTGATCGGTACGAATTTCGCCAAGCCAGCTAGTACCAGATAACCAGAACAATAAAAAAACTCATAAATTTTTGCAAATAGGCTTTTACAAAGCACTTTTACACGTCCCAGTATTAACCCTACCACTGCTTCGGGACAATAAATGGGCCAGTGCTGAGAAGAAGCAGCGCAAGAAACTCAGTCACTATTATTTAATACTTCTTTACTTACAGAATGCGACGAGTACAGTAAAGCTGTCGTGGAGAAGGTGGAATTCCTCCCTCTCCTGCCGAACCCTGAGAGGTTATCTATCACCAGCGCCAAGTGTGACTACATCGGAGTCAAACTTATAGTGGGGGGTGAAAAGGCTTCGCAGGGAGAGTTCCCACACATGGTAAGTAGTGGTAATTGACAAATCTAAACGTTAAAATAACGGTATAAAGTCCCACGATTCTGAAACGTCAAGTGGCAAAAATAAAAAAACTAAACCCAGTATTGATATTAGCGCCCTCCGGTAATGTGTCATGTTTGTCCAACGTGGCAAAAATCGGAACCAGCGATTCGGTATTGACTGTGGCACCCCCTGTCAATGCAGCGTGTGGTGGGACAGTTCAGTGTGACATAATAAATCATTAAAGTTCCAAAATACTGAACTGTCCTATCCATGACGACAGTGGGGCGCCACCGTCAATACCGGATCGCTGGTTCCGATTTTTGCCATGTTGGAAACCATATAAGTTGAACGATGGTAGCGCCCCCCTGTCATTGAGTTTGGTGGGACAGTTCTGCGTGGGTCATCTAGGTATATTGCCATAGAAGAGAACCTTTAATTCCCATTTGGCCCCACCAGTGGGGGCGAATGGGAATAATCTGACACTTCTGTATTCCAGGCAGCGATTGGCTGGACGAACTTCGAAGGTAGTTACGACTTCAAATGCGGAGGTGCACTGATCAGCAACAAGTTTGTGGTGACTGCGGGTCATTGCATCAGGGATCCGTCAGCGAGGTATCCTGAGCCTGCTGTGGTCAGGCTCGGCGATCAGAATATAGATGACTCTGTTGCTGATGGCGCTGATCCGATTACTGTGCGTAATTATTTTTCATCATAAAAAAACTCATAAAACTCATTTATTTTGCAAATAGGCTTTTAAAAAGCACTTTTACACGTCCCAATATTAACCCTACCACTACTTCGGGACAATAAATGGGCCAGTGCTGAGAAGAAGCAGCGCAAGAAACTCAGTCACTATTGTCATAATTTCAGCAACAGGACGTCCACTGTTGAACATAGGCCTCCCCCAATGACTTCCACAATGGCCGGTTGGTGACGGCCTGCATCCAGCGCCTTCCTGCTGATTGTTTTACAATGTCACGTGCGAAGGTCGCGGGAAGCACCATTCCTCTATGGAAGCACCTGGATGCGGGCAGTGTAGGACAGGTCTTTGTAAAAATCCTTACTCTCCCAGAAACATATCGCTGTAAAAGTTTTTTTTGTATTGCACAAATTACTAATAGTCCCGTTGGCCCCTCGTGGTAAGCTAAATATAATGATTTCTACCTTCCAGGTTCCGATCAAACAAATCACAAAGCATCCGAACTACAAGCCACCTGGCAAGTACAATGACATCGCTCTACTCCTGATAACCGAAGTGACCTTCACCTCCAACATCAGACCTGCCTGTCTGTGGAACAGGCCAGACTTCGCACCGCACAAGTCGGCTATAGCTACGGGATGGGGAGTGATTGACCCAGGTGAGGGTAGTTGATGTCCTTATACAGGGTGTTAGGTAAATGGGTGGGTATATTAGCCGACACTAGCCCATGTTAACATATGCATATAAATGGTATGGTGACCATTTTAATTATTTTAATTTTCATACAAATCTGATTTTATAAATTTTATTTTTAATGTCAGCCAATGGGCAGGGCGCATAGTACGCAGAACTGACGCCAATGAGGTAGCAAAGTTCTGGAGTGGAAGTCATGTAGCGAAAAGCGCATCGTAGGACGTCCACCCATAAGGTGGGCTGACGACCTCTCAAAGGTAGCAGGTAGGCGCCGGTTGCAGGCCGCTACCAACCGGGCGGAAATCATTGGAGGAGGCCTATGTTCAGCAGTGGCCGTCTTATGGCTGAAACTAGACTTCACGACTTCGTACGCGTGGATCCCGTTTTATCCCCTTAGGGGTGGAGTTTCGTAAAATCCTTTCTTAGCGGATGCCTACGTCATAACATCTACCTGCATGCCTTTCAGCCTGATCCGTCCAGTGGTTTGGGCTGTGCATTGATAGATCACTATGTCAGTCAGTCCTTTGAGTTATATAGTATATTTAGATAGATGATGGACATCGTAAAGGTAGCAGGGAAGCACTAGACGCAGGCCGCTACCAATCGATAAACGTGGAAATCATTGGGGGAGGCCTATGTTCAGCAATGGACGTCCTATGGCTGAAATGATGATGATGAGATAGATGATGGTGAAAGCTTTTTTCTTTCAGACACACGCCAGACATCAAACGAGCTACAGAAGGTGTCGCTAACGCTGTTCGAGAACGACGACTGTGACAATCTGCTAGCGAACATCCGCAATCGGCTTTGGAGGGGCTTTATGTACACACAGATGTGCGCGGGGGAGCTTAGAGGGGGAAAGGATACGTGTCAGGTAATAAAGCCTGGTCCGTGAGCACGTAGAATCCCGTGCAATGACCCCAAGCTGCCCATCCTTGTCGCTCGCACGTAATTATGTTGCTGTCGCGCTCGCACACTCACTGCGGGCGCGCGTCGCATATTCGCGACAGCAATATAATTACGCGCGAGCGATAAGGATGGGTAGCTTGGGGTCATTGGACGGGATTCTACGTGCTCACGGACCAGGCTTTACCTGTTATAGTTCCAAAATACTGAACTGTCCTATCCATGACATTGACAGTGGGGCGCCACCGTCAATACCGGATCGCTGGTTCCGATTTTTGCCATGTTGGAAACCATATAGTTGAACAACGGTAGCGCCCCCCTGTCATTGAGTTTGGTGGGACAGTTCAGCGTAGGTCATTCTATACATTAGTTATTATTTCTTAGCATTTACAGTTGCTACTCAAACTAAATAAATAACTTGAAAAAATCGAACTGCCCCAGTGTCTAGGTAGCTCAGATGGAAGAGTAGTCACCCGGCAAGCGAAAGGTCGTGGGTTCAATTCCTGCCTTAAGCAGTTCAATTTTTTCAAGTTATTTGTTTTATCTGTTACATGTCGCGCAGCGAGAGTTGAAGCGAACACGGTATTCACACTAACGTCATTTGTACATAAACCCGCACAAAAATATTTAGGAGACACCGAGGAGAGTGGAAAACCTTGGGGGAGGCCTTTGTCCAGCAGTGGACGTCATTTGGCTGAAACGAACGAACGAACGAACGAACCGAGGAGAGTTGTGACATTGTCGATTTTTTAGAACTAATTTAACTACTAGCGAGCTCGTAAAAGTGCACGTTTTTTAGTTCAAATCTCGATCTAACAAATACGAGCTGTTGCGAGCTCGTAGTTAATAATTTCACAACTCTCCGATCGAGACAAAGCGTAAGTCAGTACGGCTAGCACAAAATACTTTCGAGTTCAAATCGTTTGCGTACTCGAATCGCCATCAAAAGATTTAGTAAGAAAATTACAACAGCGCCCTCGTGAACGTGTCGTAAAGTGAACTTAGTATGAGATGTGGTTGCAAGAAACTTATTTTGAGAATCAAAATTGTCACGTTATCGTTTAATTCGAAGATTGAGTATCGAATTTTATCGAATACGCAAACGATTCGAAGACGAAAGTTGTTCATGCTAGAGGTACAGACTACATAACGTCAGCGTGGCAAAGGTATACAAAATACATAAACACAAGCAAATTACTTTGTATTTATTGCTTCAACTCTCGCTGCGCTAATACTTGCTAATTCGAATAATACATAACTTAAAGTAAATAAATTAATAATATTGTTTTTTTCCAGGGTGACTCAGGATCTCCCCTCCAAGTGCCGTCAAAAGAGAACCAGTGCATCTTTAACATCGTGGGCTTGACGTCGTTTGGTGCCAAGTGTGCTAAGACGGGCCAACCGGCAGTCTACACTAGGGTGTACAGCTATCTGGACTGGATCGAGAGTGTGGTGTGGCCAGGGGAATAATTTTAGGGGATTTTGTAAGATGCGAGTTAGTTAGGTCTGTTTTAAAGGGGCTTAGTGTGATTTTACATCGAACGTATTCGATATTATAAGATTTTAAATTTTCGCGTTCCATTTCAATTAAAATAGTAAGTCACGGGTCTTAACGCGACGTTTGTTAATGAGTTACATTATGTACTCACGGCTTGACGTTTCGGCTGCGATGTTGCAGCCGTGGTCACAAGCAAACTGGCGGCTCGCGGCGTCGTCCATCATCGCAGCCGAAACGTCAAGCCGTGAGTAAATAATGTAACTCATTAATAAACGTCGCGTTAAGACCCGTGTCTTACTATTTTAATTAGTATTCGATATTGACTGCGTAAAAAAATTACATTAAATGCATGATGGATTCCTAATGCACTCGACTTCAAATACATTTATTTGATGTAACCTTGCACTACGCCCCCTGAACCAAGTCCAAAACATTGTAATTTGTATTGCACAAATTACTTAAAATCCCGATAATTTACTCTTTTTTAATTCAAACAAAAAAAACACAATTTCAAGCTTACTCGTAGAATGATGTTTTTGATTAGTCGAATTTAAATAGAAAAGAAGAAAAAAGGAAAAACAATAACATATGACCGGGCTTTAGTTTTGCGAAACTAAAGCCCGGTCTCCGAGCACGTAGAATTTTGTCCAATGGCCCCAAGCTACCCATCCTTATCGCTCGCGCGTAATTATGTTGCTATCGCGCTCGCACACTCACTGCGGGTGCCAGTTGCACAGTCGCGACAGCAATATAATTAGGCGCGAGCGATAAGGATGGGTAGCTTGGGATCATTGGACAAAATTCTACGTGCTCGGCGACCAGACTATAACAACTTCACAAGAGAGCACTAACTCAGCACAATTTAAGCCAATTAAAAGATAGATTTAAGACTGAACTTAAGTTGCTTCGTGCATTGTTTTGTAATACACACTCTAAGTTAAGAAACTGTTTAAAATACCAAAAAAAAAACTCAAAGGGGTAGCCCTATGCCAGTGCTGACTGCTGTCTATGAAATGTCAAGAAAGTATAGTTGTTGCAATTCACGAAGGCGAGTGAGCTTTACATGTGTGGTGGCTCGCTACTGTTAGTTTTTCGAGTTTTGACAGACATTACACTATCGTTATGTGCATGTACACTTTTGACAGATATTACACTATCGTTATGTGCATGTACACGTACACACATAAATAAAGTTCACTCGCCATCGTGGGCTAGTAGTAGTTTTGCACAAAATTCGTTCGCACGAATGAGCGAAACGTCCCCTTTCAATAATATTTTTTTTTAGTAGGCGTTCCGCCTTGATGTATTAAAAGTATTAAAATCGCGTGCGAATTGATCCTTCGAGAACTAGTAATCTCATACTACTAGTTCTCGAAAGAGTCGATTCGCACGCGATATTAATACATACGGACGGAACGCCTCCTAAAAAAATATTATTTTTGAAAGGGGGCCTTTCGCTCATTCGTGCGAAACCACTACTAACCCGCCAGCATCGTGAGTTGCAAAAACTATAAACTAAATAATTAAAAACATATTTACTGGACAATGTGGGTATTAAAAATGCAATTATAAAGTAGAACTTAAATAAAATAAAATAAACTAAAATTAAGATCAATAAATAATAAGAGATTTTCACCAATATTTGTTTTATTTCAAAATCCAGATTTTATCTAAATTTTACCTGCACTTACTTGAGTCTTAATAATAATAATAAGCATGGCAATCGGTAATAAAAATTTCAGTAATTTTAATGTAATTTAGTTTTTATGAGGCAAATATAAATTTTAGTGGGGCCAAATGGGATTTTAATGGGGCCGAATGGGAAATTTTGTGGGGCCGAATGGGAATTTTCGTGGGGACAAATGGGAATTTCAGTGGGGAAAATGGGAATTATCAGCTTTCCAAAAACTGCTCGATTGTGTTAGCTTGCCTGGCCATTTTGAGGGCGTTCAGTCTCTTGTGCGGGTCCGATTGCCAATCGTAGTTGCCGGTGCGGCACATCACTAGTTTGGCGATCAGCCACCTCATGGATTCCATTTTGTCTACGAGCATTCGGAGTTTTCTGGAATAGTAAATAATAATTATAAATAACCTTGGATATAATACACTGCGCCAAGGTAGTCTAGTGCCAAATTAAGAAAATCTTGCATTATGAGAAAACTACACTACACTTTATATTAAACAAAAAAATAACAGTTAAATGAATACACATTGAGAGTGCAGTCTCAATATTGAAGTGTTGACTTTGGCTATGGCTTTTAATTAAAAATTCAAATCGAATCTAAAACTCAACTAAAAAGTAGACAAATAATTACATTATTTATTTACTTCAGGCCAATTGATCTTTTTGGAGTCAGTACCAGCCTGCCAAGGTTAAGAAAACATATAAAATTTACGATTTAAGGGCGTCGCACATTTATCAGCCCGGACAGGGATCGTAACCGCATCAACTCGAGGCGGTCGTTATCGTATATAGGGTCCTTCTAAATCAGCTACGTTCCGTTTAATGGGAGCATGATATACGTCACACTGAATACGTTCCCAAAGTTTGAGCCAAAAATTCAGGCTAGTTTCCGAGATAATTAAGGAAACAACTTCATTTCTTATCAACCCAATACAACACCCTGTTCAGCTGATTCACTACTACACTGACAAAAATCCGCACGCACACGAGCTTACGTAATGGCCGCCATTGCGCTTGTGCTGCCGTTGGGCCACTGGCCGCGAACACAAGAGTGCCGCCGGACGACGGACCGGGCGCCACACAAGCTATTCTAGGGCTACTACTAGTTATTTAAGGAATTAAATTAAGCAGAAAATTAAAGTTTATTTATTTTTGGTAACATAAAAAAATCTTATGTGGTAAGTACTTATTTAGTGGCCTTAATGGAATGATGTTTATTCAAAAGTTCGTTAAAATACTTTTGCGCTTGTAAAAATCTTTTATTTCAAACGTAGCAACGAAACGAAGCAAAAAAGTTAGTTGCCGAAATCAATGACTTATTTTTATGCCATACACAAATGGGATAGTTACCATGACTATGAAATTTAGAATTACGGTTATTATTACGATAAAGCAGGCACATTTTTCATGTTAATTTTAATCGCTTAATATCCCCTTAGCAAATTAAATAAAAATGTGATTCGTAATTGACTCGATCATAGCAGAAACTAAACGCTATCGAATTATCTACCTGTGATTATCGGCAGTCTTTAGTATTCCGAAGTAAATAAGTAAATAATTGTTCCCAACTATCAATTTTAAACTGAAATAATAATCATTAAAATCATCGTAGAAACAAAAAAAATTTATAAAAGTAAATAATGATAGTTTTATTATTATTAAGATTAGAAAGAATTTTGGAGTTGACATCCTTATTTATGCGTGGCGGAGTCGGTGGTATCAAAGACAGCCGTCCCTCACAATAGCCACCAATAGCCGACCGCGCTAGTGTTGTAAGAACCTCGAGTCTTTAAAGTCTTTATTTTGAGACTTGAGTTTATTTTTAAGACTAGGACTCGTTAGTCACATGAATAAGGGAATAATTGAGTCTTCCGAGTCCTTTCGAGTATTTTAAGTTCTTTGAGCTAGACTGAATCATGACATGAACTTGAGTTGGTGTATACTAATAGGCAATAATGAGTGATTTCATATCATCATCCGTATGTTATATCCTAATTGAAAATAAAATAAATCGCACAATACAAATGTAATATCAATAAAATTGCATTAAACGCAAATAATCGAATCAGAAGTATCCATCTAAAGACTGACGATTTTCGTAATCAAAAAGTTAAAACGGTCCAATAAAATAATAAACACACAGTCTTAATTCATAGCTATTTTATTTTCTTCAAACTTGTAATAAGTAAGATTCCAAGACTCGAGTGTCGTATCGTACAACACTAGCCGGCGCGCAGCAAACGAACTTTTAGACACGTGCCGCCGCCTTTAGACACGTGCCGCCGGCCGCCGGCTAGCGCAATGTACACTCACCAAAATAAAATTAAGAAATGCAACAAACTTTTTTTTACTATTCAAATTAAAATTGTGTTTATTGTTAAATCACAGGATAATAAGATAGGTCATAAATAAATACCAAGTTGGAACGGAAATGATTCGGAAATTTTATTTAACTAATTAATTAGGTACCTACCTACCTCATCTACTTTTCTATTGTAATAGAAATGATGACATTAACGATTAATTTAAGAATGGACTTTGATTTAGGATAAATGGAATATCAATACAAACAAATTGAAGAGTTTTATTTGCTTCAATAGTCTAATTTAATGTTTCTAAATAATTGACTAGGCCATTGAATTACCTTCACAAAACAATAAGTTCGATTAATTTTTAATTATTATCTGTTATAGGATATTTTACCATGAAATACACAACACCATAATTTAGATTCGAATCAATTGAAATCGAAAGCAAGCAGATAAAATAATAAACAAATAAGTTTCTTTTTTGTCGTCGACTGTACGCTTATGCCAACTTTTCGGCTCTTGCTTTGGCGGCGTCGGCGTCTTTGTGTCAACAAAAGGCGTGCGGCTTGTCGGCATTTGTCGGCGCGTGCGCTTTGATTTAATTCAGTTTTTGATTAGCTTTCTTGTGTGAAGGTGCGTTTTGTAGTGCTCGTGAAGTGAACTATGACGCACAGATGCACAAATGCAAATAAATTTACTAAGACGCGCCTTAAAAATCATGGCCTTTGCTGGTTGATTTTTCGATGGTATCGTGAGTCCGTTTTACTGTGATTAACATAAGATAATAAGGATAGACAACGATATGAGAGTAGGCCTGTAACATTAAAGTGATAGCTCGCCCAATCAGTCGATCAGCTAATCGGCTATCAGCTGTGACGACTGCTGTGAGTTGTTATGACGTGAGTGTAAACAACAAAAAAGTGTGCAGTGGTAGTGAGCGTTGTGTGTGTTGTGTCTCGTGTTCCTGTGCAGAATGAATATGTCGCAGTCGGATTGTATAATCCGCCGTTTTACATTACAGCTAGGCATTTTGCATTACAGCTCTGTTTTGTAATACGGCGGCTTAACGTTTAGGCGGATTGTCATTGCGATACGTTCTTCAACGCGGCGGCCCACGTTTAGCCGCATCGTAATACATCATAAATTGTAGGGTGACCATACTTTACAAAATAAAACAATGTTTGATGAAAATAAATTTTAATAAGACAGATTTCTTCTCATGATATTCTTTATTTATTAAGTAAGAATTATTAACTTCGTTACTGTATACTATATTATATATTTGGCTGTTGTATTTTTTTTACTTATTTATTTATAAATCACAAGGGACAGCCACATAAAAAAGTAACTCAAAACAAATAAATTTTTTTTCAGAAATAATTTGATATTTGTCTTGTCTTTTTTAGACATTAAAAATAATTACAGGGGACAGCCATCTCAAAACAAAAGGTAACTCAAAACAAATAAAGTTTTAGTATTTTTTTCGGGGTTAAGTATTTTTCTTTAAGACTAATAAATCTTCACCGGCCACAGTCGTAATGTCGTATTTTTACACCAAAAATTTTGTGTAGGATTCCGCCGAACACCAGAATCCATAGCCACTTTAGCTGTTTTGATGTGGATTATAACCTCTAAAACTCGGTCACTTGTTCACGGTTTTTTTTACTATTTCACATTGATAAGAATATAAATTCTTTAATTTCACATTAATATTGTTATCACAGTCACTGTCGACAAACATATTTATCACGTTTTCTTTGTTAAATTCACAAATAACTCCGCAATTTAGCAATACAATCTCTGTATCCGACGCCCATTGTTGTTGTTATGTCAGGCAGCGCCACGGTATTGAAAATGGGAACTAAAAAGTGTCAAAGCGGCGGGTAATGACACGTTGTTTTACATTACGGCTAGCCGCATTAAAGAACGTTTGGCGCCGAATACATTCCGGCGGATTTTCATTCAGCCGTATTCAATCCGGCTAAACGTTAAGCCGCCGTATTACAAAACAGAGCTGTAATGCAAAATGCCTAGCTGTAATGTAAAACGGCGGATTATACAATCCGACTGCGACAAATACACTACAGCTTTGTTGTGTGAGTAAAAAATACAGCATGTTCCATTATGTAAGACGAAATGAATTTTTATTTTTGTTAGAAAATGTAACTTTGTAAAATCATTATAAAACACATACTCAAATTTGGTGAACTTGTTCAGTGTACCGTATAGATGCCCCCATTAAAAGGAATGTAGCTAGTTTAGAAGGACCCTGTATAAGCTTAGGCGCAGACCACCGACTTTTAGTTGGTCGAATAGTTGGATACGATTTTAATTTGTATGAAGAATCGGCCGGTACCAAATCGGTGTAAGTAATCTATACTAATACTATTAATGCGAAAGTAACTCTTTCTGTCTGTCTCTCTTTCACGCCTAAACCACTGAAGCGATTTTGATGGGCATAGAGATAGTTTGAGTCCCGGGAAAGGACATAGGATACTTTTTGTCCCGGTTTTTGAAACAGGGAGGCGCGCGATGTAATTTTTCTGTGACAGACAAAATTCCACGCGGGCGAAGCCGCGGGCGGAAAGCTAGTTTCATACATCTCGATACTGATTAACAGCCCGACCCAACTATCGGCCAACTAAAAGTTTGTGGTCTGCTGAATGATATTACGAGTATTCAATCTTTACTTACGTGGCCTCTCACTATAGGCCTTATACAGAAGCTTAAAGTTGCACAGCGTGCTATGGAGAGGGCTAAGCTCGGTGTTTCTTTATGACATCGAATCAGAAATGAGGAGATCCGTAAACGAACTAAAGTCGCTGACATAGCCCGACGGATTTGCAAGCTGAAGTGGCAATAGGCAGGGTACATAATACGCAGAACTGACGGCCGATGGGGCAGCAAGGTTCTGGGGTGGAGGCCGCGTACCGGATAAGGGTAGCGGGAAGGCGCTGGACGCAGGCCACTACCAATCGATCAACATGGAAAGCATTGGGGGAGGCCTATGTTTAGCAGTGGACGTCCTATGGCTGAGATGATGAATCTTTACTTACTTGTGTAACCGTCCCATCTCAACCTCTTCATTGCCATGAACTCCGTCCCGCATGTCCCTCAGCTGTCCCAGCTCCGTGTCCCATTGCTCCCTCACCGCTGCAAGCTGGGCTTCCCTCTCCGTGAGCATCGATTGGAGGTGCCGCAACTGGCACTCTTGCTGACGGAACTCTGCGAGGCTTGTGATGATCTTTCTGGAATTATTTGATGATTTATTAAATTTTTAATTCCTAGATTGCAATTTTTAAAATCAGATCGCCATCGCCATTTTGGCTGAACCTTAAATGATTATAACTTAAAGGTAGTTACTAAAAAAATTTATCTATCCCACTAATATTATATCCTACTATCCTACTAATATTATACATGCGAAAGTTTGGATGTCTGGATGTTTGTTACTCTTTCACACAAAAAGTACTGAACGGATTTTGATGAAACTTTACAGTATTATTATGTATGACTTAGAATAATATATATTCTATAATTTATGACGATCTGTGACAAACTAAATTTCACACGGATGAAGCCGCAGGCAAAAGCTAGTATTAATAAATTGCTTTTACTAACAAATTATTTGAAAGTAAGCTGACTGGCAAAGTTAATTAATATTTTATTGAGCCCTTTGTCCAGCAGTGGATGTCATTTGGCAGAAACAGAAAGAGTAAAAAACAAATTTTCTTAACATACTCTTTTCTCTCAACCAGTTCAGGGTCCAGTTTTCTACTTGGAGACGTTATGAGTGCCTTCACAGCATGAGACTGTGTTAGAAACTTGACGATCTGCTGCTCCAACACCTTTGCCGTTGCTGTGTCTTCATATTCCTTGAGTGTTGTTTGCTCGTTTCGTTCTTGATCCGCTATTTGTGGATTTTCTGTTGAAAATGAGAAACAATGTAAAATTAATGGAAGGTCATCACAGTTTTTGGCAAATAAATTGATGTTTTAAACAATGTAGTGTATATTTAGCACTTAGGATACACGGTAAATGTGTAGAGGTATTGCTGAGGTACTAATTATGGGCTATTTTGAGTTGAAATTGTAAAAATGTGTTACTTTAGTTATGATATTACTGCTAGGATTAAGATGGAGTTCTGTTGCATTAGAACTAAAAGTAATGAATCCTACGATAAGAATGAGTAAATGAGATAGTTACCAGCCAACGGTTTGGCCCGTAAAAGCCTTAGTTTTGAAGTAAACACTGATAAATCTTGCATTTTCTTCGCAATTTTGTCTTCCAAATTATCTCCAATTTCAGCTGAGTGTAGTTCAGAAGAAACACGCTGCAGATCACTTTTGAAGTTAGTGCTAACATCACGCAAAGTTTTAAATGCAGACATGGTGAGAAACTATGTGAAAAATATGGAAAAATAGTAAATTATTTTGATATTTACTTTTGCTTGTTTACGTTTCGTTTGAAAAGTGACAGGATCACAAGAACAAGAGGACGGAAAACAGAAAAAAAAGCGATGGCATAAACCATAGACTAAAAAATTAAAAAAATTGAAGGTCGATTTACACGGTGCGACAATACAGTGTAAATAATATTGTCTTGAGTCTTCTTGACATCATTTATTATCACATATCATTCTAAATTCACTTACTTCTTTCTTATTATTATTCAATATTCACTATGGATGTATTTCTGTCGTTACAATTACTGCAGAATCTAATTACATTTTATTACAATATCAAAATCAACACAATCGATTTGGTTCACTCCGAATCGAGCTTTCCAGAAACATCACATCACTATTGAAAAGTTTGAAAACTTTTTTTAGTCTATGTTTTGCTTCGGTCAGCCTCGGACGGACGGTCGCTCGCCCGATTTTCTGTGATCTACGCAGTATGTCAAATTGTGTATTGTTGTTACCAGATTTTGGAAACAGCCGAACGAAGAGGCGATGCATATTATGAGATTTGTTTGAGCTGTGCGGCATTAACTGCACACAGCATTACCAGTACGTGAACTACAGGCGGTGGCTCGACGCGGCGTATAACAGCCAGTATCATAATTACCGAAAGTGGCTGGCAGCCGGTGAGAGCTCGATGGCTTGCTACTTTACTAAACTTCCAACTGAACTTTTGCTGTTAATCTTCACGTATCTCCCAGCTAAAGACCTCACGAAATGTCGCCAGATATGTCAGCGGTTCAGAGTAATTGTCGACAGTTTGACGAAAAGCGATGCGATATGGATGGATTATTGCAAGAAAGACTTCAGCAGAGTTTACAAAACTGCTCGCTACAAATCCAGGTGTGGTCTACTCTGGTATCACATCTATAGGTCTCTTTCTTTATGGCCTAAATTGAGTTCAGCGAGAGAAGTGAGAGATGAGTTCGCATCAGCTGCAAAACTACGTGATGAAATTCGCGACTTCACAATACTGAAGGAAGGGATTCTCGCAGTCCACACGAGAGGAGCCATCGTGTACTACAACATCGAAACGCTAGAATTGGCCAAACGCAGCCCGATCACTGGTGATTATTTAAGATTTTCTGAAAACACAAACACAATAGTCATCTCCAGTTACCATTTACAGCTATTCGTTGTCCAAAAAACCATACAATGTCCACAGTTTCATGCCAACGTCACGTATGACAATGTCAAAGCTTACTTACTATTGGAACGGGAGATGTACTTCGTGACTTTGGATGATGAAATCTTCGTTTGCAATTTTGAAAAGACGCACATCTCGTGTGATCTTATTAAACAGTCCGAAGAAGGAGTCATGTGCTTGGGCTACACCGATAGACTGAATGTGTTGACGTTTGAGAAGAATATTTACTCCGTACAAGCTGGTAAGTTAGTGTATAACCAGTCACTCGGAGCGAGCTCAAACGTACTGCATGTGTTGAGAGATTTCAACTTTTTAGAGAACTTAGACTGGAGGATCTATTTCCAATGGATGTACGTATTTAACCACAGCATCCCAGAAGGCCCTCTGCGAGATATAGTCACTATCCGAGCTTACGGTGATGTTTACTTCGTTGGATCAAACTGGGGAGTGCTTCGTATTTACTACGCTCCATACTGTGGAGGTGAATTCGATATTTTTAAGTCGGAACCGGTGAAACAGTACAACTTTATGGAACGTTACGACTGCCCAGTTCTCAGTATGTGTCCCATAATCCAGGTCGATGTAATGGAGGCTGAGGAGGGTCACACGGTCATAGTGGCAATGCCAAAGAAGATTGCTGTCATTACGTTCGAACATAGCTTTAAGAGAACCTCTTCGGTTGCAATGCTACCGTACACAGACCTTGAAAAGGTGAAGGTTCTGAAAATCAAAGAGTAAAATGAAATTGGGTATTTGTTTACAAAATAAACTGGTAACAATAATACCTTTATTAACTTAAAAAAAAAACTGTAAAATCTGTAATTACTATTATTTAAAAAAAAATAAACTACTTAATTACAAAAAAAAAAACAGATTACATTAAAAAAACTGTTATATCTGTAATTACTATTATTTAAAAAAAATTAAACTACCTAATTACAAATAAAAACAGATTACATTAAAAAAACTGTTAATTTCAATTTAATCATTGCACTTGCAAATAAAGACCAAAAATACATGTTTTCTCTTTGACATTTTATTAATAGGTATGTAATTATATTTAATTTTTGTTGCAATCAATTCCATGTGATAGTAGAGTATTCATAGTTTATTTTGTATTAAAATTAAGTTAGCAATATTTTTTTCTTTTCCCCTTAAACATAGATTACAAAAAGCTATTAAAATAAAGGCTAGTTTCCTAAAAAAATTTTTTTAGTCCGTCATGTTTAATATCAAAAAATATTGGACACATATATTTTTATTTGTCAATCTAACAAATAATTACATAGTTATAGTGCGTTGAAGTTCCGCACGACGTCACAACGTGCGGCACTTTTATGCAAGCATTGACGTCACGGGCCTCTACTTATGAACTTTGGCGCGCTTTATCTCTTTAAATTTTCATTAGTTTGAAAAAGTGAAAAATACGTGTAGAGTATTTTTTGATAAGTTAACTGACGGACTAATTAAAACTCTTGCTTTTTGACCCAGGAAACATCCCTATTGAAATAGTACAGTCAGCGCCAAATAGTTCGCGACACCCAAAGTGGCCAAAAAGTTGACAACACAACCTTATTCCAATTGTAACAAAGACGTGTTGCGAACTTATTACCACAACTTATAACGTGTCGACAACAAACCTACACAGCGTCAGCCCAAAACTCCGCCACAAGAGTGGCGTTGTCAGTAGCCTTCATTACATCTTCCTGCGTGCAGTTGTTTGGGCACGCAGGGCACGACATCATGTGCTTCGTCGACTGGGGAACAAAACCACACTATTGATAGTGACTAAAAACTAAGAACATAATTATTTTCTCATAAAACAGTTAAAGGGGAAAGATCTTATCTTGTTTAAAGTTTCTATCTTTTCAAAATAATATTTATAATATAGTTTTATAATTTGTATAATACACAATGTTATGTTTGTTAGTATAAAAATAGTTTCATTCCTTATTTTGATTGTTTAGCCTAGGCGCAGACCACCGAATTTTTGTCGGCCGAAAGTTAGGTCGGGCTGTATGGAGAATTGGAGATGTATGAAAGTGCGCACATTACACAGATTCGCATCGGCCTATTATTGGGCAACTATCGGCCGACTAAAAATAGGTAGTTTGCGGGGAGTCTTAATAAAACCTACCTACTTAGTTTTACTTTTGACGTGCTTGCATTTTATAATCTTCTATCATAAATGAAATGTTACTGATATCATAAATGAATATTATTAGCAATATTAGTTTAATCACCATTGTCTAGCCAATTCTATAATCTACTTAGGATTTGCCTGCCACACTGGATGCGGCCTGCGGCCAGGTCAAGTGAACGCAGTCCGCATCATCTATCCCATTTAATATTAGCTGGGATTTTCATATTCAATAAATATTCAAGCATTTGTCACACTGGATGCGGTCTGCGGTCAGATCAAATGAACTCAGCCCGCACTTGTCAGTTTGCGTTCTTTGCTCGTACCCGCACTGTCAGATCGCATCAATACAAAATTTATAAAGACCGACAATGTAGGTAGTTCATACATAATGAGGGCTGAGTTCACCTTGTCCTGAACGCAGGCCGCATCCAATATGGCAAATCTTTAAATGTTCGCGGTGTACTGTAGATCCAACACCCGTATTCACAAACATTACTATGAGGTCTCACAGTGCGCGTGGCCGCACAGGTTGACCCAAGAACCAATCACAGAGCTCTATTCAACGCTGTGCGTTCGATTTTCTGCTTTGCTTAAGCAAACATCGTTTGTGAATACGGGCGTAAGTTTCATAGATAAATTCACATAAATGTGTTCACAAATTCTATAAGTTACACAATTCTTGATAGTTTTTGGAGAATTTATGTAAACTTACATTTACGGATTTAAAAATTAGCTTTATATGCAGAGGTTTTATTATTATTACATTGGCTTCTCAGCGCGTTAGCTTAATTGATTATTAATTCAAAATTAAATATTTTAATAATGCTAAATGTGTCGTGGAATTAAATAATGTAAAATAAACAATGACATAGGTTATGTTACTTGTAGAGACTTCAAAAATATAGTTTATTTCTAAAGACTATTTTGTTTTGTTTACAAATTTTATTAAACAAATTAATTGGTAAAACCAACTTTGCTGTTTATTTCGGAATTTATCTGTATGGCCTTTTTTATTACAATAAAATAATGTATTGTGTGCAGTCAGCGTCAAATACTAACACCCAAAGTGGCCAGAAAGTTGACAACACAACCTTATTCCAATTAAAAAAAGATGTCTTGGGAAGTTTTTGGCTACTTTGGGTGACACGAACTATCTGACGCTGACTGTACCTATAGTTTAAAATAGAGGGGCGTTCAAATAATAGTTTTCAAAATACATATAGATTACATTTTAATAACTACAGTTAAACGTAGCCGATAATCCTCATGTCATTCTATTTTTTATTATTATTTCGCCACTTGCTGCTAAAATCTCTGAGAGATACTTACGCCCGTATTCACAAACATTACTATGAGGTCTCACAGTGCGCGTGGACGCACGGGGTGACACACGAACCAATCACAGAGCTCTATTCAACGCTGTGCGTTCGATTTGCTGATTCACTTAGCAAGCATCGTTTGTGATAAGTCTTGGATAAAGTGAATGGTAAATAACAACTTTCTTAATAGTTTTCATAGAAATGTTATTTGTGAGTTCTATAACTAAATGGTTATATTATTTTGTATGTTTATTAATAGTTCTTTAATGCCCGTTTTCACCAATAATCCCTAATTTTTAGTGACCCCTATAACACGACGTGTAACACGATACATAACAGCAATTTTGTTTTCATAGGAGTCACTTAAAAATTAGGGATTGATGGTGAAAACGGGCATAAGACGCCCTGCAGGCAAACTACAGACTGTCGGCCGATAGTTTGGTCGGGCTGTTAATCAGTTCATGTGCACGCTACAGCGATTTGGTATCAGCCGATTCCTCATACAAATTGAAAAGCGACTAAAGCCCGGTCGCCGAGCAAGTAGAATTTCGTCCAATGACCCCAAGCTACCCATCCTTATCGCTCGCGCGTAATTAGCTTGGGGTCATTGGACGAAATTCTACGTGCTCGGCGACCGGACTATACCAGCCGACTCAGTCTGAGTGTGCTTGGTGTCTAATACAGTCAGCGTCAAATAGTTCGTGACACCCAAAGTAGCCAAAAACTTCGCAACACGTCTTTGTTGCAATTTTAATAAGGTTGTGTTGTCAACTTTTTGACCACTTTGGGTGTCACGAATTATTTGACGCTGACTGTACAATCGGCAAGCTAGCTTTAAAAACTGCCACAGCCTTTTGTGTATATGTGTTATTTTTAAATTAAAAATATACTCTTTCACGTCTAATTATATTATTGGCATATTTTTGTATGAATTTCATTAGAAATGTAACGGCTATCGTAATAGTGAATCTTATTATGTTCTATTATTATCAAATATAGCACATGAAAAAGCCTACATTTTGGTATTATTTATACACCTCTGCCCGTATTCATCATCATCATCATCATCATCTCAGCCATAGGACGTCCACTGCTGAACATAGGCCTCCCCCAATGCTTTCCATGTTGCCCGGTTGGTAGCGGCCTGCGTCCAGCGCCTTCCTGCTACCTTCTTTATGCCTGCCCGTATTGTTTTGATCAATTTATTTATTTATTTGTAATAGGTATACAAACAGTTTACAGTTTGCGAGACTTGAGCATATTCATCACCATCAGGTCAATCCCTTATATAAATGCGTGTATAAAGATTGCATTTTTCGATAATTTTATTTTCTTGTATAATTTCCGAACGCTTTCTTTCCCTGCATTTTTTTAACGCCGCAAAATTGAGTAACTAGTTTTTCATTTTACTTGGGGCAAGAAAATAAAAATATCGGAAAATGCATCTAACAAATCAGTTTGAGTATGAGCAGTGGCGGCGTAAGGCGTAGGCGACGTGGGCCACCGCCTACGGCCTCGCGGAACAAGGGGCCTCGCGCATCAAAAATTTTGCTCACATGTCAAATTCAACTTTTAAATACTATTAAATACTAGCTTTTGCCCGCGGTTTCACCCGCGTGAAATTTAGTAGGTATGTCACAGATCGTCATAAATTATAGCCTATATGTTAATCTGGGTTATAAACCGTAATACTGTAAAGTTTCTACAAAATCCGTTCAGTAGTTTTTGCGTGAAAAAGTAACAAACATCCAGACATCCAGACATCCAAACATCCAGACATCATGACATCCAAACTTTCGCATTTATAATATTAGTAGGATAAATTATTGATAGCTAAACAATGTAGTTAAATTTTTTTTTTTCCAAACAAATTCAGCCATAATCAGACACAAAATTAAGCAACAACACGGTTTTAAGTGACAAACATTATTCTTTGGCGCAAAATTCCTTTAAAAATAATCACTGAATCAAGAAATCAGAAACTGTCAATGAATAGAGCATTATTTCATAAAATCCGTCTTCAGGTCGCCACAGAACAAGGCCTCGCGAAATCTGTCTTGCCCACATCAAATTTAGGTCTTGCCCCGCCACTGAGTATGAGTCCTGGGAAAGGAATATAGGATAGTTTTTATCCCGGTTTTTGAAACAGGGACGCGCGCGATAAAGTTTTTCTGTGACAGACAAAACCCAAATATCACGCGGGCAAAAGCTGGATCATTATAATCGGTTTGAAAAAAACGTACAGAGTTACACTACTTAGTTACACTTTCGCATTTTATAATAATTATCTTGAATCACCTTGTGTGAACATAATTATTATCTGCTAATAGGAATTCAGCTCTTTCACTAAGTAAGTAATTGTGCAAGTGATATTTTGTCGAATCAGCAATGACCTACAATTTGTGAAAGGCGTTAGCCTTTTGATTTAGTTAACTTACTACTGGTTTCGTTCGCATGTTATTAGTTTTTTACGCATCTTACTTATACGCATGATATCTTAAATAATTTTCATACATTCTTTCTTAATAGATAAATATGAATTTTAAGGAGTCTTCCATTGAAGTAATATTACTACGTATAGAACAGACATCGCGAACAAAATATAGATGACCCACGCTGAACTGTCCCGCCAAACTCAATGACAGGGGGGCACTACCATCATTCAACTATATGGTTTCCAACAACGGATCGCTGGTTCAGATTATTGCCATGTTGGAATTTCCAACATGGCAATAATCTGAACCAGCGATCCGTTATTGACGGTGGCGCCCCACTGTCAATGTCATCGACAGGACAGTCCAGTATTTTGGAACTATATGTACAGTGCGGGGTGCGGGGCGGGAATTTGACGGACTGAATGTCTCCAACTTCCTCATTGGCCCTAGAGCAATTCCAAGTATACCATCAATAAAAGCCTAATTAGAGTCATCAAACCTCTCAGTCATTCAATTAGAGCCATTAGAACTTCATAACTATGAGTTGTTTTCTGTGTGTAAGCTGAGGACACGTGTCCCCAGCTGACACATCTGTATCTTCGTAAATATTTATGCTACGATAATGTATTATACCTCAAAAATTACAGTCGAATCCAAATAGTAGGCTTTCCAATTTTCAAGACTTTAGCTCAAATACTGTTAAAACCACGATCAAAAAACTATGTGCGAGCTGGAGTACCGTGTCTCCAGCTTACACATCTGTATCTTTGTAAATATTTAAGCTACATCAATGTTTTATATCTCATAAATTAAAGTCGAATAAAAAAACCCGACTTCAAATCTTTCAAAGCTTTATCTTGAACCGTTTTCGAACTACGAACCGATATGTATGTGTAAGCTGGTGACACGTAACACACGGTGGATTATTAAAACCGTATAAGTTAGAGTTGCGTTTTAAAGATCAAATAATTCGTTATAATTAAAATACACACGAGACATAATTTCAAATCTCTAGGCCTCTTAGTTTCAGAATTAAAAGCCAAAAACTATTTTCCCGCCAAATAATTCAAATAATGTGGGTCGACTGCGACGTTGCCGTTCCGTGCGTCCACTAGAGCAGTCGAATTTGAACCTAAAAACTAGTAGCGTTTGAATCATTTTTATTTGTAGTTTAAATCATTTAATTTCGATTATAAGAATTTTAGACTAGGAGCCGGCTGATTTGTGTATTGAGTACCTAATAACCTATATTTTATTAATAAGAAAAAGCTAGGTAAAACAAAATTATATTTTAATATACAAGTAACGAACTTGTTTCCAAAGGCTCAAATATTTGTGGCGTTTCTAAACGCAACCACTTTAATTTTTATTTAAATACCGTGAAGTCCCACGATTCTGCTACGTCAAGTGGCAAAAATGGGCAACAACTATATTTAGCTCTATGGTTACAAACAGATTTTGCTCTATGACAAACACAGTTGACAATGAGGGTTTTCGCGATTGAAAAATCCGCCAGATGGCAATAAGTACAGTTTGTCTATAAAGTCGTGACATAAAATGAGGGCGCTTTTTTTCTTCATGTAGCAACCCTATACAATTTGACCAAATGAGTTTGATACTAGGGCAATTTAGTTAAGGGTAGATTTTTCTATCCTTAGATATCTTTTGACTGATCAATAAACTTGTCATTTTGACATATTTTCCATACTGAAACTGTCAATGTGCCAATCTTATTCTTCAGTTAAAAGTTATCCGACGATTGAAAAATCAGCCCTTAACCAATTTAGACGACGATATTTTGTTTTTGTTTTTATACAGTAGGTACCTATGCTTATGAGAGGTTTTACCAAGCATTTTTGTTGAATCAGCATAATAAAAAATGCATTATACATAGTTAATAAGGACATTTATTAATCACTTTCATCATCGGATTCCAAATTTTCGATGTTAAGAAAAGTTTCGTTGCCACTTTCATAAGCAGCGCTGTCATCATTCACATCATCATCTTCGCTGCTGTTATTATCGCCTAAGCAAATAACCAATTGTCTTGGTACAGGTCCATAAATATAATGGAAGGCTCATGAAGATTTGGTATTAGTTTTTCTTTAATCCACTTCGTGAAGTTATGCGCATTCATTTCTGAATGGTAGTCTTCCAAATTATTTCTGCCAGTGAATATGAGGAGGCAGTTTGGCACAAACCCCTTTTCGCTTCCAGCATGGACTATGATGTAACGCTTTCCTTTGAAAATGTCTTTTGTGATGCCTTTGATGTTTAGAGATTGCGAACATTTTGTGACCTGGTGGAAAAATAAATAGATTCTTGTTAGTGAAAATTTTATAAAATTATACATCTATACTCATATTATTAAGAAGAAAGATTTCATTTTTGGTTTGTTTGGATGGGGGTTTAAGGGTGTATAAGAGGGAGGGGGAGGGTGCAATTAAAATTATTTCATTATTACAATCTAAAAAAAACTGCTTAACATAGTCTATAATATTATATAGGTTACCTTGTATGAAGAATGAATATAGCTCACATCAAACAAAAAACATGCAAAAGATGAAAAATGTTATTAACCTACCTCTTTTTGTACCGTGTAAAAAATTATATTTTTTGGCGCAGAGCACAAATATTAAAATTATCCATTTCTTTCTTTGGTCGGCCTTGCCTGTGTTTCCCAGGAGTTCTAAATTTTCCATTATTCTGAAAACCTTCATTGACTATGCGCTTAACTGTACTCTCTGATTTTCCTGAAAAAAAAAAAAATTCAAAGTTTAAAGGGATGGAAAGAATAACTACAACACCTAACTAATATTATTTATTGTTAAAGATTTACCAACAAGATATCATTTCACATGCATTTAATAATAAGAGCTAAATCATAATCATAAAAAAATATTTCAACAAATTATTATTTTTGTAGACGGACAACTTGATGTGAAAGTGATGTCATACAGTTATCAATGGCCAAAGCGAACGGGTAATATAGATATGAAGCAATTAATTCAAATTCAAAATTCGTAGAAAACTTGACTGAATTAATATATCAAAAGAAATGGTCGTACTACAATATTACGTACTTACAATGAAAATTTAACCTAAAAATGTCCTATGTAAACAATGCCTGTTTTGGTCACCAAATCGCAAAATGCAGTAAATTTGTTACTTTAGGTAGATTATAAACAAGCAGTAACACGATTACGTACCCGTCAAAGATGCTGTTCGCCCATAAAAAACATCAAAATCCCACAAAATTTGACCAGCTTGGTACTCCGCGGAACATTGCTGGAAAACTTTAAAAATCACTTTCCGCGTGGCACTCCAATTTACTTTACTCATTGTTTATACTTTTCTTCGTAGCTGAGTAATAATTTACAGGAGATTAGTCAAACAATAAAAACCACAAAATGAAAATCGTTCCACAAGTTGTTCTCGATGACAGCTGATGTACATATGTTTGGTGATCTTTGGTGTTGCCAGACACATGAATAATGTTAGTTCCTCAAACATTCATGTCACGACTTTATAGACAGACTGTAGACGCGAGGTCCAAATGCTGCGTTATTGGTGGATTTTGACATATCTGTCAATGTCATGTCAAAAATAACCAATCCTATCAAAAACAATACTTGTCAAAAAAACCAAGTCTCGCAACTCAGTTGTTCTACGGTAAAAAGTTGTGAGATCCATGTAATACCAAGTCCAGGCCAGGAAATCTTTAACGTTTTACATAAATATATTGACTTGGCCATCGCACAAAAATAATTTAATTTACACGTGTTTTCATGCGATGGCCAAGTCAATATATTTATGTAAAACGTTAAAGATTTCCTGGCCTGGACTTGGTATTACATGGATCTCACCAGTGGCGGGGCAAGACCTAAATTTGATGTGGGCAAGACAGATTTCGCGAGGCCTTGTTCTGTGGCGACCTGAAGACGGATTTTATAAAAAAAAAAAACGGGTCAACGGTCTATTCATTGACAGTTTCTGATTTCTTGATTCAGTGATTATTTTTAAAGGAATATTGCGCCAAAGAATAATGTTCGTCACTTAAAACCGTGTTGTTGCTTAATTTTGTGTCTGATTATGGCTGAATTTGTTTGGAAAAAAATATTTTTTTTTAACTACATTGTTTAGCTATCAAGAATTTATATTTAATAGTCAATGTTTGCATTTATTGTCGTATTGTGATATTGTCATCTCCACCTTGTATACATTTTTTCAAAATTTTTGATGCGCGAGGCCCCTTGTTCCGCGAGGCCGTAGGCGGTGGCCCACGTCGCCTACGCCTTACGCCGCCACTGGATCTCACAACTTTTTACCGTAGAACAACTGAGTTGCGACTGTTGCGAGACTTGTTTTTTTTGACAAGTATTGTTTTTGATGGGATCTCATTTCTTTTTGTATTTTGCAGACAGCAGTTATGTATCTAGAAAACTGGACCGAAATTGAAAAATTTTACTCGACTTGGCGGTTGCACTACCGTGCCCCCAAATATTTTAGTTTTTCCTTGATTCATACACCAAACACTACTTATATTCCAAATTTGAAGCTTCTAGGTCTGCTAGAAGTGCCTTAGAATTTTGATGATCGGTGAGTCAGTCAGTGAGTCAGTGAGTCAGTGAGTGACAAAATTAAGTAACTTTGACCCGTTATAATTCTTAAACTACTGGTTCAAATTGAATGAAATTTTAAATATACCGTGTCTTTACAATGCCTGCATAGCTAATGAAAATTCAGCCTTCTAGTTTTATCCACAACGAAGTTACAGGCAGTCGAAAATGGCCTGAATTGCTTCGAGAAAAGGATGGTACGGCCGTGCCGCTTTTTTGCTCGACTTGGTGGGGGCACTGCCGTGCCCCCAGATCATGCAGCATTTGGACCTCGCGTCTACGTATTGCCATCTGGCGGATTTTCCAATCGCGAAAACCCTCATTGAATTCTTCTTCTTTTGTTGAAGAATCAAATAAAAAAAAATTAACTACAAGAATAAGCGAACATAACGACATATACAAGGTTTCCCAAAAAGTACTGTCAAGCCGAAGCCCAGAGGTAGAGTATCACTAGGGCTACCCGAATACTCGATTTTTTCAAGTTATTTATAATTTTCAGATGATTTATGATGATGATGAAAATCTTTATCATATTTCAAAAACCGGGATAAAATCTATCCTACGTCCTTTCCCGGGACTCAAACATTATTTATTATTATTTATTTATAAAATATAGGTTATTAGGTACTCAATACACAAATCAGCCGGCTCCTAGTCTAAAATTCTTATAATCGAAATTAAATGATTTAAACTACAAATAAAAATGATTCAAACGCTACTAGTTTTTAGGTTCAAATTCGACTGCTCTAGTGGACGCACGGAACGGCAACGTCGCAGTCGACCCACATTATTTGAATTATTTGGCGGGAAAATAGTTTTTGGCTTTTAATTCTGAAACTAAGAGGCCTAGAGATTTGAAATTATGTCTCGTGTGTACTTTAATTATAACGAATTATTTGATCTTTAAAACGCAACTCTAACTTATACGGTTTTAATAATCCACCGTGTGTTACGTGTCACCAGCTTACACATACGTATCGGTTCGTAGTTCGAAAACGGTTCGAAATAAAGCTTTGAAAGAATTGAAGTCGGGTTTTTTTATTCGACTTTAATTTATGAGATATAAAACATTGATGTAGCTTAAATATTTACAAAGATACAGATGTGTAAGCTGGAGACACGGTACTCCAGCTCGCACATAGTTTTTTGATCGTGGTTTTAACAGTATTTGAGCTAAAGTCTTGAAAATTGGAAAGCCTACTATTTGGATTCGACTGTAATTTTTGAGGTATAATACATTATCGTAGCATAAATATTTACGAAGATACAGATGTGTCAGCTGGGGACACGTGTCCTCAGCTTACACACAGAAAACAACTCATAGTTATGAAGTTCTAATGGCTCTAATTGAATGACTGAGAGGTTTGATGACTCTAATTAGGCTTTTATTGATGGTATACTTGGAATTGCTCTAGGGCCAATGAGGAAGTTGGAGACATTCAGGTCGATAAAATCTGCACCAGAAAATGTCGTACTTCATTGATAGGATTGCACGAATAGTGACGTTCCTGCGGTCGCCTCATCATAGACATTGTGAATCGATTGTGAAAATAAACAAATCGGCTAAATTGTGTTAAATATTTATTGTGCTCAATAGCAAAAAGGTTCAGCTACTTACATTATTTTCTTTTATTATATTGTGCGTTTCCTGTAATGTAATCTAAGCTCCCTTAGACTAAAATTAGCCCTCCTAGACAAGTGACAAAACGTAGCAGTTGAAACATTCGAAATGGGCTTCATACTGATGCTTAAGCCATTAATTATTTTTCTTCCCGATTAAAATTTAATGTAATCGATAATCGCCTTGAGAATCGTTAACTGGTATTTTCTAATTCGATAAAAAAATTACCCATCTCTAGTTTAAAACTGTCATTCAACAGCGCACGAAATATTATGAGTTATAGATAATGATACCATTACAGAGGCGACACTTCGTTTACGTTTAGTTTCTGCCTATTGAATTGGATACTGTAAGGAAACATCGTCATCATCATTTTAGCTACTGGACGTCCACTGCTGAACAAAGGCCTCCTCTAATGATTTCCACATCGCCCAGTTGATAGTGGCCTGCACCCATCGTCTTCCTGCTATCTTCAGTCAGTCTATCTTGAGATTTTAGAAAAATTCCCACTCGTCACGGTAGGAACAAAGCTAGGGATGACCCACGCCTTCATTCCAGAACCAATAAAATAACTGAAGGTCAGAAACTTTCAGTTATTTTATTGTCTCTATTGTTAACTATCTCAGTGGTTGAGTACACGTATAATAGCTGTGAGGTAGAAGTTACGGGACTATTCCCGCCTCTCCTTTTCACCGCTGCGTCTCCTGTGTAGCTAGCACCTAGACTAGTTGATTTAAAGCCAAGGTATATCAGTTTTTAGGTAATGACTTAGTGCATCTAAAAATGTAAAACTTTCTAGTTTTTTGTAACATTGAAAAATCTAAAAAGAAGCATCATTTTCAACAGACTTCAAAAAAGGAGGAGGTTCTCAATTCGACCCGTATGTTTTTTTTTTTCTATGTTTGTTACGCGATAACTCCGCCAATTATGAACCGATTTGAACAAATCTTTTTTCGGCGTATAGGTAATACCTCAAGGGTGGTCCCATTTAAATTTAATAATAAAAAAAACAACCCCCAAGGGTGGAAAATTGGGGATGAACTTTTTTATACGCACTATCTCCGCCGATTATAAACCAATTTGAACGATTATTTTTTTGTTGAATAGGTATTATCAAAAGGGTGGTTTCATGCGAATTTGAAGAAAATATTTCACCCCCAAGGGTGGAAAATTGGGGATGAACTTTTTTATACGCAATATCTCCGCCGATTATGAACCAATTTTTTTTGGTCTCAGTGTACTGCCTACCTTCAGTGGTAACATCAAGGTAATAATTAGTTAACTAAAAAGCAAGAAATAAGTAAAATTTTATAAAAAAAAATAAAACCGACTCCAAAAAACCTACACTAAAACGTAGAAAAATAATTACTAATTACCTACTTATTTATTAGGACGAATTATTAATATTTATGTAGGTATACCATGATTGATACTTTTGGAGTCGGTGCAGGCAAACTTTACATGTTTCATAATCTTGGCACCGACTCCAGAAGTATCAATCATGGTATACCTACATAAATATTAATAATTCGTCCTAATAAATAAGTAGGTAATTAGTAATTATTTTTCTACGTTTTAGTGTAGGTTTTTTGGAGTCGGTTTTATTTTTTTTTATTTTTACGTTCAAGTGTTTCTAAGAAATTTAAATGGAAGCTTTTGATGACAACGTATCGCTTACTTTTTCAGCTGTCGAACGAATCACTTTTATACTCATAGGTCCTGTACATCGGTAGATTTGGTAAATAAATGAATCCATCCGGACTCAGAAACTAAAAAAATTAAAATAGCTGTAATTTTTTAATACTGGATTTGTCGATTAAATTGATCATATTATTGCGACCTAACGGGTCGGACACTGGTGACCAGACACACTGTACAATTATTATAATTTTAGCCTATCTCGTGAGCTAGGTGTCAATAATTAGGGTGATTTACTAACTAACCAGTCGCATACGAACAACAGCAGTGAGATTCAAACAAGTTTGATCCATGATGCCGCACGACTATTGTGTGAGCCCACCCGTAACCCAAGCTTATTTAGCTTAACACAAGGGGCTGGACGGGACTATTAGTAATTTGTGCAATACAAAGTGCTTATAATCTTTAAAAAAATCTTTTTATTGCTGTATTTAACCTTCCTTTCGTATACTAATTTATGCGTCAGTGTCAAGTCTGCGATTTTTATTCTTTGAAATATTCGTAAAATGGCTGCCGCCGCGGTGACGCCTTATAATTAACAAATTAAAATTAAATTAGTGTTTTAAAGTGCATAAATGTACAACTTAATGGTAAAAAGTCATTTCTTGATTTTTACTTAATATGTATCTGGAGTTATTTGAACAGTATTTTCGTCTATAGGATGGCATATTTCAAAAAACAAAACTGCACTCAAGCGTGTTGTCACAGCAACCGCTGAGCACATACTAATTGAATTTCGGTCCATGGACCTGTTTGCGTGCCAGAAACAGTCTAGTTGACATGTCTTCTCTAGTACGTAGTACATTATAACTCAATGGAGTCTTCCGACTTCCGTGCGATGTGGCCCGTGGAGCAAGATAAAAGTGGGCCAAGTCACTGGAAGAATCAATGTTCGAGATGGGATGTCATCCAATAAAGTAGGTATTCTTAGGGCTAAGGCAGTCTTGGGAAAATCACGGCAACCTGTTATGTACTTAAGTACAGTCAGCATCAAATAGTTTGTGACACTTAAAGTAGCCAAAAAGTTCGCAACACGTTTTTGTAACAATAATTGGAATAAGGTTGTGTGTTGGCATCTTTTTGGCCACTTTGGCTGTTAAGCATTATTTGACGCTATACCAGAAGACGTAGTATGGGCAGACCAGTTCCCACTAGCTAGACTAAAAGGTAAAAGTCACGGGTTTTTCATTCACAATCAACAGTAGGTAGTTCAAAGTCACAAACTGTCGCCAACGTAGTAGACTTGACCTTGAAGCAGCCACGAGCTATGAATTTGAAATACTGGCACTCATCCAATTTCCTAAACTATAGATGTATTGTTGATTGTTGCCAAGTGTGATTTGCCTGCCAACTGTTGGATTCGGTTTTGTAGTGGAGCAATAAAATAAAACTGTAAGGTTCTATTTATGTACCCTACTAGCTTTCCGCCCGCGGGTTCGCCCGCTTGGAATTTTGTCTGTCACAGAAAAACTATCGCGCGTGTCCCTGTTTCGAAAACCGGGATAAAAACTATCCTATGTCCTTTCCCGAGACTCAAACTATCTCCATGCCAAATTTCTACAAAATCGGTTCAGTGGCTTAAGCGTGAAAGCAAGACAGACAGAGTTACTTTCGCATTTATAATATTACTAGCTGACCCGGCGAACTTCGTACCGCCTTAGCGTAGAGATTTTCTTTATATTTTTTTCCGTAAAAACCTTGTACAGAGTATTAGAAAACTACAAAAAAAAATCAGCCAAATCGGTCAAGCCGTTTTCATGTGATGTCGTGACAACGGAAAACGGGTTTCATTTTTATATATATAGATAGATTTAGTAAGGTAGATTAAGTAATACCTAAAGGTATAGAGCGCTTAACTGAGTCAATGCCTTAGGTATGGGAGCGTCACGACAATGACTTATGACGTGACAGAGCATACAATTATGGAGATTTGAAGTCTCGTTGACGTTTGACCGTCACAATAACGCGTCTTGCGTGTCGTGCCTGCCGCTACCTCAACTTACTTATTGGAGACTTGCTACCTCAACTTATTGGAGACTTTTACACAGCTTTTACGTTGCTTTTTGTCTGTTATTTGAGTCTATCCATCTATAAGAAAAATCATCATCTTCTGTTATCATTTATTTCAAAAACGTTATTAAAATTTTGTTTTTTTGTGTATACTCAATTAGTATAATTATAATTTTCACGGAGTCCTGCAATATTCGTTGAAAAATAAACTGTCGCTTTCGGTGAAATCTAACAGATCTTTTGACCCTAAACCATGTGCACTCATTGAGGGAGTAGAATGGTATGTAAACAGTAATTGCTTATCTCGGTTCGTGATTTTCCTCGATGCAGGATTCTCGTAATCATACCCATACACTTCTAAAGAGTGGTAAGAATCTTCCAAATCAGTATTATAATCTACCTTCTTCCTTTTTGAACTAACTTCGGAGTATTTCCCCGTAACTGAAGGCGTATAAGGCACAGGTTTGCTTTTATTCTTAGTAGATTTCGTACTCGGAGATATAACTTTTCTTCTTTTAAACATGCATTCGGGAAAGCCGAAATCTTTATGTTTTCTGTGAGAATCTTCGAAGTGTATAGTCTTCTGGCATCTACGTTTATTCTGTGCTATAACCTGCAAAGCTTGGTACAAGTTTTGTGGTTCCTCAAATACGTCATCGTCCATTCTTAGCTGCTCTTTGAATAAATTGAGCAGTGTTTTTTTCTTTTCCTTTCTGGAGGACGTCTTCTTCGTTTCTACTACACTTTGCGTTTTCAATTTCTTCGTCGTCGGCTTTCTCAAGAAGGAGAACGATTCGGCGTGGAATTTCTTCTTTCTTGGACATTTCAATGGCACCTCGCGTTGGGGCGATGAGTAACCTTGATCAAATTCTAGGTCTTTCAGGCAGTAGAACTGATTCGAAGGCTGTGATGTCTCAGTTTTCTCAGGGCACCTAACGTTGAGTTTTTTGGCCACTGACTCGTCAATTTCTAGTGGAATTTTAGTGGAGCTCGCATCGCTGGGAGGGTTCGGCGCTTTATCATACTCTGCCTTTACATTATAAACACTGATTGTTGTTTCTAGAAGATCTACAAAGAAATTATAAAGTCCTTTGTCTTTCTCATTGGTAGCTTCTTGTGTCGGCTCTTTTTTATTCTCAGCCACTAGAGTCGTTGGGTCATCAATCCTGACCCTCTTATCCTTTCTGCTTTTCCGTCCTTCCATTATTTCTCTTGCTAAAACTGATGCTACTTCACTAATGTTTTGTTCTATAGCATCTTTATTCTGCTGACCTTTCTTGACTAGTACAGGCAAATTGGACCAGTTGAATGAGTCGTTTTCAGAGTATATCGAAGGCGTCTGAATTATGTCCTTCTTCGATTGTAAAACGACCACTTGTTCTTGTTTTATTTCTTTGTCTACTTCATCGTTCAGTGCTTTAGATCTAAATTTAGTTTTTCTTTTAGGTCTAGCTTCTTTTAAGTCGTCATTTGTCAAATTATCAGTTCTTCGTCTAACATTATTGTGTCTTCTTACCTTCTTCTTGCATAGAGGATCGTTAGCATCAGGGTATTGGGTACCAGTGGTGGATTTGGATAGAATGGTCAGAACTGAAGCTAGAAACTTCTTGTTGCCGGGTCGTGGTCTAGGTGGAGCTTTTATAGGTCTCTCTTGGACTTGGTTTGTCACTGGAATACAAAATTTAAGGTAATGTCATAGTGAAACGGTAATAAATGTACCTACCCACCTGGGTCAAGTAAGTAGAATGTGATTATCTTTAATTATTTCAAGTAAACCAATCACCATTTTATAAATTAAACAAAGTTTGCAGGAGGTATAGGTAGCGTCTTACGGAACTATTCCCACCTCTCGTTCCCGCCGCTGCAACTCCTGTGTACTCAGGATCTATAACTTGACCGCCAATAAAAACCCAACCAGTGAAGGTCAAGTTTGTCCCGGGGAAAAGATAAACTGTCATAGGACCCACAAGGAAATTAAATTAGAGAATAATTAACAGATGAACAGGGTCAGGACAGCAAGAGATTTTGCTCTACGCCCTTCTTTGAGAGAGGCTTAAGTCCAGCAGTGGACTGACATCGGCTGATCTTACCTTAGCCACCAGCGGGATTCGAACCCGCAAGCTCACGTTTAAACAACCCAAGTGCCAGCAACTTACCCAGCTCATTGATGGCCTTAATCGTCTTCTTCTCCACGTATACCCCTCTTTTCTTCAACGCATGTGGCTGGAACTCTGCGTTGCTTCGACTTTTCTTATTATGATGCTCAGAGCGCGAGGTTTTCGCGCTGTTCGAAGACTTAGACTTCACCACACTGGATTTTGTTTCCATGATGAGCTAAGTCTACTGAATGGACGATGTTTAATACATTTTTGTTTTTATAATTTTTTGTTACATAATTTTTCTTCGGTTATGTCGAAAATGGGTGGGTGACGTTTGTGAGTGACAGTGGGGTGATGGGAAGGGAAAAGTAATGGTTCAAGTTAGAGGAGGTTTTATTTTTGTCTTTGGTTTTACTAAATTACACATTTTTGGAACTGCAAGCGTTGAGAACCTTTCTAGGTTAAAGCCTAAGCACTAAAGAAAGAAATCGACGCTATTTCAGAAGTATCTATATTTTTGGGAACCTAGAAATAAAAACATAATCTGATATCCAACCTGTAAATCAACTGACTCCTACAAAACATTTTGCCAAACAAAAAAGTAAATCAAATAAATCAAGATGGCACTGACTTGAAATGTCATTCAAAATTAGGTTAAAATTTTCAGTGAATTAAATTTTTTGGCATGGATAAGAGAAATTTTAAGAAAACAGAACAGACAGACAGAAAACAGGAGAAAAGGGATATAAAAAAGGCAGAGAAACCAGTTAAAAGAGTATTTGATTTTGACACTAACGATGGTAAAGTTCCACAGGACAAATTGGACCCAAAGAAAGGCGAAAAACAAGCTAAGAAAGTAGTTTTTTCTATAACAAATGATAGTAAAATATACCCAGACAGGGGAGACTTGAAGAAAGCCGAAAGGCTACCTATAAAAGCAATAAATGCAGTTGCAAATGACGTGAAGGTTCATCCAGATAGAGGGGATTCTGATCGCAAAATAATAAAAGTAGAGAAACCTAAGCTTACCGTGATCGTGAAGAAAGAGGAAACCAAAAGTAGACCTACAGAAAACCTTATCTCAAAAGAGAATGTAAAGAAACCTGATACAGATGTGAATAAAATAGCTGATGATAAACGTAAAATTAGAGAGAAATATACTTTGAAGAAGAGCCCTCTACAAGTTATTCCTAATGTTATGAAGAAGGAAGAACTATTGAAAGTAGGAAATAATATCAAACCAACAGTTACAGAAGTTAAAAATGGTAAGCTGAATCACTATTAATTATTTTGTACTATAAAACTACTTATGCTAAAAACTCGAACCAAAGTTATGACTGTAGATTGAACTTACTGTAACTGATTAATGTATTTTAAAGGTAGCTATTCTGACAGTTCTATTGTATTAATTAAACGTAACTTAGTAATAGGATCTAAAGCCCGATCGCCGAGCACGTAGAATTTCGTCCAATGACCCCAAGCTACCCATCCTTATCGCTCGCGCGTAATTATTGTTGCTACGTGCTCGGCGACCGGACTAGAGGATATTCAGTCAAAAAATTTACTACGTCCTTAGATCTAGCGCTTAATTAAGTCAGTACCTGAGGTATGGGAGCGGCATGGGAGGGGTGACATTTACATTTATGACGTGACAGAGCATACAAATCTGAAGTCTCGCTGACGTATGACGTTACAAAAACACCCTCCCGTGCCGATATACTTATAAATAATAATGTTCTAACTCCTTTCCCACCAGATCGACCTCCCAAAAAGCCCAGTGACGTTCCCAAAGAAAAATCCGACGAGTCCAACGAATCTAAACAATCAGTAACTACAAATAATCCTAAACAAGAAAAGAAGGACACAATCCAACGAAAACCCATCATCAGAACGATCGCTTCGAAGAACGATACGAAAGTATACAAAGCAGTCACTTTTGTAGATCAGAAGAAGAATAAGCCAACGTTGTTACTAAAAATACCAAACGAAACGGTGAGGAACTCTAAAAATTTAACCGAGGGTAGTGTGAATTTGAAGAAGATTACACTGAGTAAAGAAAGCATAAAAGAAAAGCCTCTGAAGAGGAAAGAGAGACGGAAGAAGGAAAAAAGATCCCGGCGGATTGCCTCCCCAGTTCTTTCAGTCAAAGCTAGGTCACCACCCACAGAAGTAGCTAAATGGGCACCCTCAAGCATTAACAGGCACACAAAACCGTACTATGAAGCGTGGGTGAGCACCACGCTAGCAGCAATTTCGAAAAATTCTAGAAGAGACAAACTGTTTCTGGAAAAACAAAGCATTTTGCAAAGCTTCCAGCGAGCGCTGACGGAAAGACCAGAAACACCTGAGTTGGTGTACGAAAATTTCACTGATGAAAGGTATACTGGAAGGATAAAAGTCAAGCAGAGATAAATTAACGATTTTTGTTTATTGTGTCTTTAATAGAAAGTTCCAATAAAATTATTGATGGTGATAAATGTAAGCACACAGGTTCAGAAGTGTAAATTCTAATGAAATAAAAGAGGTTTAAGTTTAAAAAAAAAAATATTTTATTTATCTACAGGTGTAGAGTATTGAGCCATGCACTAGAGGTCAGTCAGTGCTGGGAGCGACGATTAGTCCAATTGCGAATTGGACTAATCGCAAATATGTAAATTTTTCACGATTGGACCAATGAGGGCTATCGTTTTAGCGCTCACCAGTTTGCGCCACTGCACTGTAGAGTAAGGTCCTGTCACTTGCTAGTAGCGAAGACAGTGGCACCAACTGGTGAGCGCTAAAATGGTAGGATGACTATCGCATTTGTACTCATCAAGATGGAGCCACTGTAGAGTAAGGTCCTGTCAATCGCCAGGGGTGCCAACTGTTAAGTATAAAAACGATAGCCCTCATTGCGAATTGGACCAATCGCGCCTAAACGAGCGACACGTAAATAATGTTAAACTTCAACAAAATTTCAGATATTATGCTGTATAATAGTGCTCTGTCAAATTCAATGTCCCCCCTCCCATGCCGCTCCCATACCCCAGGCACTGACTGATTTAACCTCTAGAACTATAGTAGTTAGTTAATATTGCATGCATTCTGTAAAATAATTTAGATTTTAAATACCTAGTAACATTCTTCGTGGGAATCGAACCCACAGTATCACCTTTAAGATCAATGATTTACGTATGATTACGTTTATCTTAGGTTAGAGTAGGCGCACACCGTTGATTTTTAGTTGGCTGATAGTTGTGCCCGATTTCAAATTGTATGAAGAATCGGCCAAATCGAATCGGCGTAGTGTGCGCACTCCCATACATGCCCATACTGATCAACTGCCCGACTAAACTATCGGCCGACGAAAAATCAACGGTGTGCGCCTACTCTTATAGGTAGTGGTTAAGTAAAATAAACGTGTTTTCATCATCATTATCATCATTGCAGCCACAGGACGTCCACTGCTGAACATAGGCCTCCCCCAATGATTTCCACATCCCGGTTGGTAGCGGCCTGCATCCAGCGCCTTCCTGCTACCTTTGTGATTTGGTCCACCTTGTGATTACCTAAGATTTATCGATACCTCCTACACATTGTATTACCTTACTTAGTATACGTACTTACCTACCAGTTATATCCTGGTCACCATAGTCGACTGGAAGAAATATCTTTACTTAAGCTTTCACCTTATTTTCTATATTTTTTGACTATCTTCATAAACTATGTAAAATCTACGCTTTGATTGTTACATCAAATAATCATAAGGCTTTGATTTATTTTAAAAAAATATGTGGGCAGGCCTCCTACTAGGTGGACCGACGATCTGGTAAAGGTTGCGGGAAGAGCCTGGATGCGGGCAGCGCAGGACCGTGCATTGTGGAAAACCTTGGAGGAGGCTTTTGTCCAGCAGTGGACGTCATTTGGCTGAAACGAACGATAGTTAAATATTTTAGTCCAATCAATGAAGTCGCAGGCAAAGCTATTATGAGATATAGGAAAAAGAAAACAAAATGATAATTATTATTTGTTTATTATATTTTTAAGAACATAATTTATTACAAGATTATTATTCTAAGTTTCATTTATTATAATTATTATTATAAGTTTCATTAAATATAAGAGATTTTTTACTTTTTTTTACAAAAAATACAAAAGTGTTCTTAATATACACCCTTAAGTACAACAACTTTACTAATCTACGTACTTATTAGGTAAATAAAAATAAAAATTATTAAATAAATTTTAATTAATTTATGATATAATACCACAAATGTACCAACTGTCCATCACATCAACTACCTACCATTGCAAAAGGCTGGATAACAAAAAACCTCATTTTACATATTCAACAGGGTCCAATGACAGTTTAACTTTCCCCCGGGACAAACTTGACCTTCAATATTTGGATTATTGGCGGTCAAGCTGTAGATCCTGGCTACACAGGAGTTGCAGCGGTGGGAACGAGAGCTGGGAATAAAACAGTTGCTTTTGTAGAAGATTGATGGTTTTATTATATTACTTAGAAACTGAATTAATCTCTCCTTACAATTTTTATTAAGAAACTGAAGTTCATAAAGTAATAATTATAAGCCTAAAGGCCATAGCACATTTATCAACCCAGAAACGGATCAATATGAATCGCCCTTCGCCGCGCTGTCAACCGCGGTCGAGGCGTTTCATACAAATAATACTGACCGCCTCGAGTTGATAAATACGATCCGTTTCCGTGTCGATAAGTCTGTACCCCCAGTGAAAACGGAGTTAAGTCGAAAATGGTGATTTTTGGGAAATCGCATTTGAAGTTAAAAAAAATCCTGCTTCGTCGCTATTAGAAATAACTTGGTGAAATATTTTTTAGGTGAAAGGTAATGTTAGATATAATTAGGCAGTGTGCCAGTTTGGGAAATATAGCATGTAGTTTTTTCGTAATTAAATAAAAACCCAGTTATATCGCCATGCACGGCAACTTTACATTCGTGTAAAGTGATGTAATGGGACATAAATCATTTTACACCACACTGAATTGACCACCCGCTAACAAGTGTAAAGTGATACATTTTACGCCATTTCTGTTGATATTTTTTTGTTTCTTTAATTTTAGAAAAAGTTGTAAAACAAACATTAGTAATTACACTATGAGGAATCATTATTTCAGGTTATTTAGGGTAAATCGTCCAAAAATTTCTACTTATATCAATATACACCAATTTTGTGATGAGAAAAAAAATGTGTAAACTGATCTAACTAACATAATAGCGATCTAAGTATCCTAATAATTATGTGTAAAGTGATATAAGTGGCGATTGTAAAGGAATAAGGCTAGAATTTTAGAGTGGATTCTAATTATTTACTCCTTAAATGTTTATTCTGATCTGAAACTACTATTTTATTAATTATTACACCATATACCATGAATGATATCGGCCTAAATCACATACATTATCTCCTATTTTAAAGTAAGTATTAGTTGAAGCAATTGGGTAATAAAGACCAGAAACAACAATGGTTTCACATCAACTAATTAAACAGGAGACAGAGAAAAGTTTGTTTTCTACAATTACCTTATTGGGAATCAAACTCTGGACCAAAGATGATGATGTCAAGCTATATTGATTGCTTTTTGGCTACAGAAGGATAATATAAAAGTAAAGTCATAAAATGCATTTGTTTTCAACAAAGAGGCTTTTAAAAAGCCCTTTAACACGTCCTAGTATCACTTGAACCCTACTTTTATTTTGGGACATAAATAGGTTAGTGCTGAGAAGAAGCAGCGCAAGATATTTAGCCACCCTTGTCAGCCTCTTCTTAAATCATAAATAACTTGAAAAAATCGAACTGCCTAAGACGGGAATCTTCTTAAATCAATAGAGACATGATTAACAAGACATGTTATACTTGCGAGCTAAGCAGATAAAGTCCAGCAACACATGCCATTTACATAATTATTTACTTTATACATAGTATCCATTCATAAGGACTTACGTAGTTAGTTTTGCAGGGCAATCGAATATTGCACTTAACCTTTTGATTAGACCATTGTGCGCTATTTGATCTTCCTATTCCAACCGCTCCAGATCCCCCCAGGTAGCAGCAGCCTATCTAGGTCTCTACAGGCCTTCTGCAGCGACCCTGGTGATTGGAGAATTTGAGCCTGTTGATCTGCTACGCTTCTGCACTCCTTGTGCACGTGCTGTGGTTTTTCTTCTGCCTCCATGCATCTTCTGCACATCAGGCTGTCTGTACAGCTATACTGTGTAGGTGTTTGTTTAACATACCTGTTATTACACTTAGGACCTTGCGGATGTTGTCCCTGTTAAGTCTTATGAGTCTTTAACTTTTTCGATATAATATCCACAACTGCATCTTTTGTTTGCCTACATCTTTCACAATCTTTCCATTCTGTGTGGTGTTATTTTTCTATTTTGGAGCGCAGCCAGGTCTTGATCTGTGCTTATGGTATCGGCATTATAATTGTTCCGGACCAAATACCGTCGTGTACGATCCCCTTCTGGCCAGTTCATCTGCTGCGTCGTTGCCCAAGGAGTTACTGTGTCCTTTGATCCACTTCAGGAGTGCAGGGTAACGCCATTTGCATCTGCAATGACTTAGGAGCGCGTCATGGCATTCCAATATAAGTATTATAATGTAGTATATTAAGTTGCTTTGTATTGCTTGCACTATCTGAGATTATTTTTATATTCAGACCTCGGATGTCTATGGTTGCAACCGCCTGTGCTGCTCTGATTGCAATCTGCTTGGAAAATTGTATTGTGTTTATCAAGTGTTGTTGATATTCTTAGTATATTTAGGTAATTCGAGAAGACACCAGCTCCCGTACCTTTTTGGGTTTTGGAGCCGTCAGTGTAATATCCTAACTTCATTGATTCCAGAGCAGTCTTGCGTTTCCGCTGTAAGCTGGATATTATATCTTCAGTCGAAGAGTGAACACAGGGAATTCTGCCGATAGGTGCCTCGGTGAGAGGTATTTCTTTTATTAGGGTTTTGTGCAGGATCGTGGAATGTCCTGTCTCCTTGTTTTACTTCTTTATGCCGTTCTTACCTTTAAGTCTTAGAGCGGCTGCTTGCGCTTCCTCCTGAATGATGAGGTCTAAAGATCTGCGATTCAGAAGGTACTCAAGTGATGTCGATGGAGTGGTTCTCATACAACTAGTGGCCGCTATGCTTACTAGGCGTTGCAGGCTTTGGAGTTTTGATCTTGCTGTTGATAGTTGTGTTCTGTGCCACCACACAAGTGATCTATAATATTTTGTGTAAGAGGGCCATATAACCGACGTGTAGAGCCAGTGTTATCTTTGGGTTGAGACCTCATCTACTACCAATGAGTCTCTTGCACTGATGGAATGCTATACAGGCCATTTTTATTTTGTTCTCGACATGACTCGCCCAGTTCAATTTATTGTCTAAGGTGATGAGATTTGTTTATAAAGAGTTCTGGTAGTTGGAGCTCTTGTAAATTCTATAATGCACTTATTAAGTACTTTTATTGATAACGTTAGGCACTATGAATTCAATTATATGTTTTACTAGTAGATGTTAACCATTATTTATTAAAACTATTAACTAAAGTTCTTTGATTTATAAACTACGCATTATGTTTTCCTTTAATCTGACAATTGGGCTAAGTTATATCATTTTACACCAAATAATTAACCAAATCATTAGTTGCGATTTTCAAATGTTTTTGATCTAAGTAACTGATAACATTTTACACATGTACGAAACTTTTGTGGTTAATGGTATTAGTCTAATTGAATCATTATACACAAAATAAATAATAATTTGTCTTTTACTTTTTGTGATATAAATTAAGTTACATTCTTTTTCACCAACCAACAATACATAGTTTTTTTTGTGTATATTAATATGAGTCATCTTATATTGTTAATCACAAATTCAATCTGAACAACTTCAATCGTGTAAAAAGTAGTAACACGAGTCGTACCTCTTGACACAATAAAAAATTGAAAGAAGCCTCCGGTACACTTTGTTAAAAGTAGACATGTATCAATATACACGAAAGAAAACTCAAAATTGGTTCACAAAGCCTTACTTGTATCATTTGGCACAAAATTATTTTCTTTTCTATACGTCGTAGAAACATACCGATTAGATACAAAAATAGCTAATTTTTCAGAGATTCACATTATGTTATAAAGTCAATTTTGATCTAAGTCGAGTTAGATCCCTTTTCACTGGGGGTACAGAAGTGTGCTACGTCCTTTAATGCAAACTTAGACACCTTGTGTCACCTACACGGCACATCATAGAGACCTACACTTTGTCCGGTATAGGCGATCGGACACTGTCGCACACACGGCACACCGAGTAGCCGTGTCCGGACCTAAACCGATTTTTTAAAGAAAAAAATCTACATCGAACACTTTTTAATCCAAGACTAGTTTATAATTATGTCGTCCACTAGACACATACTTTGTTCTCGGACACCAAGTGTTGATTGAAAATAAAACATCACTGGTACTCCACAAGACACAAACGTAGACACCTTTTTACTGACACAGCTTCACACAGAAACTGTATCGTGGTGTTCGGTAGAGGCGATCGGACACTGTAGCACACACGGCACACCGAGTAGCTGTGTCCGGACCTAAACCTAACACTTTAGTCCAAAACGAGTTTATAGTGTCGTCTCACTAGACACATACAAGTCTCGGACACAAAAAGTGTCTACGTTTGAGTGGGGAGGGGCTGATTAGTATAGAACAGTAGAGTCTGGACAAACCTCAAGAGGATTTAAGACACTATTTGGATTGGAGATGTATCGGCTAAATATTTCGTCGCTTGCCTCTCTAACTGACGTATCTGACATTTTTTTCGAAACTGAGTTATCTACACCATCTTAATCAGTTTCGCCAGACGAATCCATCTGTCTAATCGCCTGAAAATTTTGCACAATGTCAGTTACGTCAGTTAGAGAGGCAAGCGACGATTTATGTGTAATAATAAAAAAAAATAATGTAAATAAATTAAAATATTCACTGCTGGCTTGTATGTACCACACATGACACAAGTGTCGCTTGCGAAGCCTCCTACCAAGATTGTGTGAGCTAGCATGAACCACGCAATATTATGCGTTGTAGCATAATCTAAACGATTATTAACCGAACCACATTTTATCGCGTGTGTCGCATAAAATCGATAAGGTTTTATCGTGAGATTATAAGGTCAAAGCAGACTTATCAACTCTGAAAGGGATCAACACCGTATCACACGCTGTCAACCGCAAGGCGAGGCGTTTACGTCACGATGCGGTTGCAGTATGAAGAACGAATTCGAGTTGATACGGTTACGATCCCTTTTGATAAGTGTGCTACGTCCTATAATGCTAGCTCGTCTGTTATCGTTTACTACCCTATTGGACATAGATGATATTATATCCCAAATAATTATGCTCTATAAAATAGGCGATGGAAAAATTGTCGCTTAGGTCTATTTGAGCCCGAAGAGCGTAAGCGACTTTTCCAGCCGCCTACTAAGAGCTAAGGACTAAGATGTTATGCCTTATTCCCGTAATTTCACTGGCTCTCTTACCCTTAAGATCAAAACTACCACTAAGGTATGAATTCGTAACAGCAGCATTGAGTATGACCTGTCACCACCTTAATTTAACTTTAACAAACGTCAACAGTCTATCAAAGTACACACCGGTTAAAGTGATGAAAATCAGCCTAAGCTTCTAGTATCTATGAAATAGCATCCGTTGCTAGCGAGTAGCGACACGCCGTCTGTATTTCATACTACATAGAAACCATTGGCGTACCATTGCAATTCCATTGGCGCTTACGCCGTTTGCTGCTACGAACTCGTACCTTAGTTCAGACGTGGGTAACAGCAAATCGCGCCAACTCAGTAATTCAGTATTGGGTTGTGCAATTAACCCAGTAACTCAAACCGAGTTAGTACAGCGGACAGCACATCCCATTTTTGATACAAAATAGCACCAATTACTACGTAAGATCTCGTAGTTTCGCTAGACGTGCTGTCATCCGTATACAGGTGATACCCAGGTCCAATTGGCGCTTGATACATAAATAAGTAAGAGGGTGGTACCCACCCAGACGAGTTTCGAAAACTCTCCCACCTGGTGATTGTTAGTGAATCTATATTTTAAAAGTAAAATTCCGGTTTCCCAAATCAATTCTGCGTTCCAAAAAAATTAATACCCCCTTATTTTACAGTTCTGACAAGGCATGCTGTAATATAAACAATTTTACCTGTGCTTTTACTTCGGCGGTCAAATGCAAGAATGCTTAGCTCACCCATTCGCAGAATGGATAGAAATGAGCTCAAAGCGAGCATTATGGCGTCTCAAATGTCACACTAAACAGACGAGGCAGTCTCTTAAAAACTTTGTATTGAGGGTGTTTTTAATATCGTGTGGATTTCATCACGCACGCGGGATGGCCTGCGTCCCCTCACCCTCCGCGTGCGTATTCCACGCAAACAATAATTACTTGTATGAAAAGGACACTTGCGGGTGTCACGCACGCGGGGCATACATAATACATACCGCCATAATAATCACCATCATCATAAATAATATCTGAAGTTTCCAGACGGACGCCATTCAGAGAAGCGATATGGCAATCGGCACTAATAAAGATTTGTATTTTAGTATTGAATATTTAAAAAACCTGATTAATATAGGCCTATTCAAATATACCTACCGGTGCGAAGCCGGGCACGGCGCGCCGCTAAGTATGGAATAACCACAGTTATAACAACAACATTGAATCTCGACAAATGTTGCAACAAACTGATAAAAACCACTTCCAGTCAATGCTGATACGTTTATAAAAGCATTTTCCAACTCTTGATCATTTGGAGCGCTTAATAAGCACCTAAACAAACGTGTATCAACAGCTACATGCAGAAATGCTCAGCTCTCTTCTAGACGAAGAATAAAATGAGCTCAGAGCGAGCATATAGCGTATCAACACTTCAAACTGGAGGCATCCTAGTACCATATTTCTAAAGACTGCAGCCAACTGCAAACGCAGTTCAAATTAATTTGAAACAACTCAGTTTCCATGCAATTTATTCCCATGATACCCATGACCACGACATATTATATAATCGCACCGTTTCCTATATTTCAAAAATTTTCATAATGTGGACCAGGTTTTTATGGTGAGAAAGACTGTCAATCAGTAAACAGCCTAACTTGAGAACTCACACAACATACTTATTATGGAATTTGAAAAACTTGGAACTGCCTTTTTTGGTGTGTGCTGAGCAAACTTACTTGCATCAGCGGCCAAATGCAAAAATGCTCAGCTCTCCTCGACATGAGGGTAAAATGAGCTCAGAGCGAGCAAATGGCTACACCAGAAACTAAAGGCAGACAACCACACAGGGAACCCCAGAATGAAGCCCTCTAGTACTTATTTGAATGAACTAGAAGGCATCATTAATGAATCACTCTTCTCCTAAGAAAAATTACAAATATAACCACCTTTACTGGTAAGATGAGTGACCAAAACAACCACGCAAGTGGTTTCATATTTCAAACAAACGAAAATCCACACAGAATGGATAGCCACATGCAAAAATGCTCAGCTGTCTTCAACAAGCAAAGAGCTTGTGGAGCTTGCAAGAGAGCAGCTCAATCAGCTCAGAGAGGGCATGTGACCATCAGAATTGGAAGGTCAACTCGGCTCACCCAGGAAAAACCCCTGACTGTACCCATTGCCAGGACAAGCGCTCAGGTAGTAAATTTAGAAAGAGGAAATATTATTCAAAAATTTTCATAATGTGGACCAGGTTTTTATGGTGAGGAAGACTGTCAATCAATAAACAGCCTTACTTGAGAACTCATACAACATTTTTTTTAGGTACTGAATTTGAAAAATTTGGGGCTGCCTTATTTGGTGTGGGCTGAGCAAACTTACCTGCATCAGCGGCCAAATGCAAAAATGCTCACCTCTCCTCAACATGAGGGTAAAATGAGCTCAGAGCGAGCAAATGGCTACACCAGAAACTGAAGGCAGACAACCACACAGGGAACCCCAGAATTAAACAACCCACTAGTACTTATTTGAATGAACTAGAAGGCATCATTAATGAATCACTCTTCTCCTAAGAAAAATTACAAATATAACCACCATTACTGGTAGCGTTATTTATCTACCTAATTTGATCGGGCCTAATTAATGTAAACCGCTAACCAGTTTTTTATAATTCCTTTTATTAGGTTTTAACTTTTGAATTATGTTTTGATGTCACTTCATTAATTAAATGAGTGATACTTTAGTATCAAATGCAAGAATGCTTAGCTCACCCATTCACAGAATGGGTATAAGAGCTCAAAGCGAGTATTATGGCGTCGTGTTACACTGAACAGACCGTCCAAAATATACGCCAGCAACATTTCCCATAAAGATTAAGGTCATCATGACATTAGATGCTTCTTAGGACTTAACTGTGACGCTCCTGCAGCAAAATGTAATTTAATGCTCAGTTCACTTGCACAGTCTTTGAACAGCACCGCTTCATGATGATGGTATTGATTAAGCAATGAAGAGCTTGACAAATATGTAAACGAACTTATCTCCGTCCTTACTCTCTCTACAAGCATGATCGAAGCACTTACTGGTGCTATATTAAATGCTTTTTAGCCAAGTACATCAGCAAACACAAGAATGCCTACTGAACCACTTCGGCGAGAAATTGTCTTTTACAGTCGACAGAACACTTAGCTATATTAAGCTACAATTAAAAGAACTTTTCGCAAGTACCTATACTAGTACTTCGATTGAGGCTTTTACTAACAAACCAGTACATCATCATCACAACATAGAAATAATTGCACGCCATTTTCCAGTTCTTGTTTGACCCACGAAGGGAAAGAATTAGGCAATCTTTTCTGATTTTATAAACAAGAAAGATTTGTATTTTTGTATTGAATATTAGAATATTTTTCTGATAAAGGCATATTTTGGTATATCTACCCGTCCGAAGCCAGGGCGGGCCGCTAGTATGGAATAGCCAGAGTTATAAAAACAACATTGAACCTCTAAAACGTGGCAACGACTGACAAAACCACTTTCATTCAATGCTGATACGTTTATAAAAGCATTTTCAAACTCTTGATCATTTTGAGCGCTTAATAAGCACCTAAACAAACGTGTATCAACAGCTACATGCGGAAATGCTCAGTTCTCTTCTAGAAGAAGAATAAGTGAGCTCAGAGCGAGCATATAGCGTATCAACACGTCAAACTGGAGGCATCCGCCACGTTTCCAAAGACTGCAGCCAACGGCAAACGCAGTTCAGATGAATTTGAAACAACTCAGTTTCCGTGCAATTAATTAGTGAACGAATGTAAGCAAAGCTCACTAAGAATGAGCAGCCAAATGCAAAAATGCTCAGCTCTCCTGCAGCAGGAATAAATGAGCTCAGAGCGAGCATATGGCCGCATCACAAGAGCACGTCACCGCTAAGAACATATACATTATAATAACAACCGCTAGAAACACACAACACAAAAATTGAAATGGAGTATGTCAATTTGTAATGCAGTCAAAGGTTATTAACAAACAATATTACAACAGAACCTGATTTGATTACGGATTCTACTTTTTTTAAACATTTTCATAATGTGGACCAGGCTTTTAACAAAAAGACCGATAATTCAGTTAGGGGCTAACACTATAATGGTTGCCAGTCACAGAGCGAGCTCGAAGCGAGTGTAATATGGCCGCACCACAATGTTTTATGGAGGGCACACCAGCTGACCAGCACCATGTATATAGCCCCTAAGATGAGTGACCAACAACCACGCAAGTGGATGTGATGAATTTCAAACAACCCTTTCAGTTACATACAAAGGAAAATCCACACAGAATGGATAGCCACATGCAAAAATGCTCAGCTGTCTTCAACAAGCAAAGAGCTTGTGGAGCTTGCAAGAGAGCAGCTCATTCAGCTCAGAGCGAGCATGTGACCATCAGGATTGGAAGATTAACTCGGCTCACCCAGGCAAAACCCCTGACTGTACCAATAACAAGAGCTAGCGCGCAAAACGTTAACTAGAAAAAGGAAATATATTTCAAAATTTTCATAATGTGGACCAGGTTTTTATGGTGAGGAAGACTGTCAATCAATAAACAGCCTTACTTGAGAACTCATACAACATTTTTTATTGAATTTGAAAAATTTGGGGCTGCCTTATTTGGTGTGGGCTGAGCAATCTTACCTGCATCAGCGGCCAAATGCAAAAATGCTCAGCTCTCCTCAACATGAGGGTAAAATGAGCTCAGAGCGAGCAAATGGCTACACCAGAAACTGAAGGCAGACAACCACACAGGGAACCCCAGAATTAAACCCACTAGTACTTATTTTAATGAACTAGAAGGCATCATTAATGAATCATTCTTCTCCTGAGAAAAATACAAATAACCATTATTGACAGCGTTATTCATCTACCTTATTTGATCGGGACTAATTAATGTAAGCCATTAACCAGTTATACAAGATTTTGTATAATGTTTTGATGTCATTTCATCAATTAAATGAGTGACACTTTAGCACCAAATGCAAGAATGGTTAGCTCACCCATTCGCAGAATGGGTAGAAATGAGCTCAAAGCGAGCATTATGGCGTCTCAAATGTCACACTAAACAGACGAGGCAGTCTCTTAAAAACTTTGTATTTAGGGTGTTTTTAATATCGTGTGGATTTCATCACGCACGCGGGATGGCCTGCGTCCCCTCACCCTCCGCGTGCGTATTCCACGCAAACAATAATTACTTGTATGAAAAGGACACTTGCGGGTGTCACGCACGCGGGGCATACATAATACATACCGCCATAATAATCACCATCATCATAAATAATATCTGAAGTTTCCAGACGGACGCCATTCCGAGAAGCGATATGGCAATCGGCACTAATAAAGATTAATTTGTATTTTAGTATTGAATATTTAAAAAACCTGATTAATATAGGCCTATTCAAATATACCTACCGGTGCGAAGCCGGGCAGGGCGCGCCGCTAGTATGGAATAACCACAGTTATAACAACAACATTGAACCTCGAAAAATGTGGCAACGAACTGACAAAACCACTTTCAGTCAATGCTGATACGTTTATAAAAGCATTTTCCAACTCTTGATCATTTGGAGCGCTTAATAAGCACCTAAACAAACGTGTATCAACAGCTACATGCAGAAATGCTCAGCTCTCTTCTAGAAGAAGAATAAGTGAGCTCAGAGCGAGCATATAGCGTATCAACACGTCAAACCGAATGGCTATTCGGGGAACGATATTTCCAAAATTGGCATCCAAATCAGCCAGTCAACGGCAAACACAGTTCAGAAGCGTTTTCATCAGTGACACTTTTAGCGACCAAATGCAAGAATGCTTAGCTCACCCATATAAAGAATGGGTCAGAATGAGCTCAAAGCGAGCATTATGGCGTCGTGTTACACTGAACAGACCATCCAAAATATACGCTTAGGACTTAAAACTCCTGCAGCAAAATGTAATGCTCAGTTCACTTCCACGGTCTTTGAACAGCACCGCTTTCAGTCAATGCTGATACGTTTATAAAAGCATTTACCAACTCTTGGTCATTTGGAGCGCTTAATAAGCACTTAAACAAACGTGTATCAACAGCTACATGCAGAAATGCTCAGCTCTCTTCTAGAAGAAGAATAAGTGAGCTCAGAGCGAGCATATAGCGTATCAACACGTCAAACCGAATGGCTATTCGGAGAACGATATTTCCAAAATTGGCATCCAAATCAGCCAGTCAACGGCAAACACAGTTCAGAAGCGTTTTCATAATGTAGAACAGGCTTCTTACAAAAAGACTGAAACAGTCTGGAATTAGCTCGAGAATGGTTGCCAGTCACAGAGCGAGCTCGAAGCGAGTGTAATATGGCCGCACCACAGTGTCTGATGGAGGGCACACCAGCTGACCAGCACCATGTATATAGCCCCTAAGATGAGTGACCAACAACCACGCAAGAGGATGCGATGAATTTCAAACAACCCTTTCAGTCTACAAAGGGCTTATCCGGAAATCTTATCCAGACAATGAACGACACTTGCGGCTAATGGCATACCAGGAACGCACCTCTTCCTATATCAAAACTTTTCATAATGTGGACCAGGTTTTTATGGTGAGAAATACTGTCAATCAATTAACAGCCTAACAAAAGAACTCACACAACATACTTATTATGGAATTTGAAAAATTTGGGGCTGCCGTTTTTGGTGTGGGCTGTGCAAACTTACCTGCATCAGCGGCCAAATGCAAGAATGCTCAGCTCTCCTCAACATGAGGGTAAAATGAGCTCAGAGCGAGCAAACGGCTACACCAGAAACCGAAGGCGGACAACCACACAGGGAACCTCAGAATTAAATCCACTAGTAGTCTAGTACTTATTTGAATGACCTAGAAGGAATCATTAATGACTCACTCTTTTCCTGAGAAAAATTACAAATCACCATTACTGGTAGCGTTATTCATCTACATAATGTAAACCATTAACCAGTTACCGCTAACCAGTTTTTCAAAATTCGATTTTAGAAGGTTTTGTATAGTGTTTTGATGTTATTTCATCAATTAAATGAGTGACACGTTAGCACCAAATGCAAGAATGCTTAGCTCACCCATTCTCAGAATGGATAGAAATGAGCTCAAAGCGAGCATTATGGCGTCGTGTTACACTGAACAGACCGTCCAAAATATACGCCAGCAACGTTTCCCATAAAGATGAAGGTCATCATGACTTAGGACTTAGCTGTGACGGTCCTGCAGCAAAATGTAGTGCTCAGTTCACTAACACGGTCTTTGAACAGCACCGCTTTTAGTCAATGCTGATACGTTTATAAAAGCATTTACCAACTCTTGATCATTTGGAGCGCTTAATAAGCACCTAAACAAACGTGTATCATCAGCTACATGCGGAAATGCTCAGCTCTCTTCTAGAAGAAGAATAAGTGAGCTCAGAGCGAGCATATAGCGTATCAACACTTCAAACTGGAGGCATCCCAGAACCATGTTTCCAAAGACTGCAGCCAACGGCAAACGCAATTGAAGATGATTATTTGAAACAACTTGGTTTCTGTGCAATGAATTAGTGAACGAATGTAAGCAAAGCTCACTAAGAATGAGCAGCCAAATGCAAAAATGCTCAGCTCTCCTGCAGCAGGAATAAGTGAGCTCAGAGCGAGCATATAGCCGCATCACAAGAGCACGCGCACGCCAAGTAAAAGTGACACTTTAACGACCAAATGCAAGAATGCTTAGCTCACCCATTCATAGAATGGGTAGAAATGTGCTCCAAGCGAGCATTATGGCGTCTCAGTGGCACACTGAACAAAACGTGCGGCTTCTTTGAATACCACCACAAACCAATAGTATGTGCTTACTGAACAGGTATCAAACCACATAGGTACTACCAATACAAAAACAAATACCATATCAGGTTATACATCATATGCACCATCTACTTACATATAAATAAATAAGTAATATCAGCAAACATGGAAAATTAATTAACTAAGAGAAGCCTCATCTTCATAATTTGAACCAGACAAATTAATGGCAAGAACCAGAAGTGCGATTTTATAAGGTTTTGTACAGTGTAACTTTGATGTCATTCCATCAATTAAATAAGTAACAGAGTGACACTAGCGACCAAATACAAGAATGCTTAGCTCACCCATATAAAGAATGGGTCAGAATGAGCTCAAAGCGAGCATTATGACGTCGTTTTACACTGAACAGACCGTCCAATATATACGCCAGCAACATTTCCTATAAAAATTAAGGTCATCATGACATTAGATGCTTCTTAGGACTTAACTGTGACGCTCCTGCAGCAAGATGTAATGCTCAGTTCACTTACACAGTCTTTGAACAGCACCGCTTTCAGTCTATGCTGATACGTTTATAAAAGCATTTACCAACTCTTGATCATTTGGAGCGCTTAAAAAGCACCTAAACAAACGAGTATCAACAGCTACATGCAGAAATGCTCAGCTCTCTTCTAGAAGAAGAATAAGTGAGCTCAGAGCGAGCATATAGCGTTTCAACACTTCATCTGGAGGCATCCCAGAACCACGTTTCCAAAGACTGCAGCCAACGGCAAACGCAGTTCAGATTAATTTGAAACAACTCAGTTTCCATGCAATTAATTAGTGAACGAATGTAAGCAAAGTTCACTAAGAATGAGCAGCCAAATGCAGAAATGCTCAGCTCTCCTGCAGCAGGAATAAATGAGCTCAGAGCGAGCATATGGTTGCATCACAAGAGCACGTCACCGCTAACACATCCAACGAAATGGAGTATTCAATTAGTAATGTACTCAATGGAGGAGTCAACTACGTAAGCCATCTTCCGGCGCACCAGCGCCGCCAAGACAGGACTCGAGGTTGTCGCCGAGCTTCAAATGGGTCGGATGAATCTTCCCGCAAATGGAAGAAATTAACCACACAAAATGACAAACCCGAAGTGGAACCCGGAAGCTTTAGAGCTCTGTCCATACAATCCTGTGAAAGAATCGGACTGACGAAACATGCCCCATACCTACTTAGTCCAAAGTAGGATACTAGCGAGCAGATCCAGAATATTTTTTAACGTCTCCTGGAACTATATCTGTACCAATATTATAAAGATGAAAGATTTGTATTTTTATTGAATATTTGAATCCCAATTATATTTATTTTTTAAATTAAACACAGCATAATTATAGCTGTACACTATCAACTCGTGAATTTAAAGGCATCCTAGAACCATGTTTCTAAAGACTACAGTCAACGGCAAACGCAGTTCAGATGAATTTGAAACAACTCAGTTTCCATGCAATGTATTAGTAAACGAATGTAAGCAAAGGCAAGATGCTTCTTAGGACTTAATTGTGACGCTCCTGCAGCAAAATGTAATGCTCAGTTCACTTACACAGTCTTTGAACAGCACCGCTTTCAGTCAATGCTGATACGTTTATAAAAGCATTTACCAACTCTTGATCATTTGGAGCGCTTAATAAGCACCTTAACAAACGTGTATCAACAGCTACATGCAGAAATGCTCAGCTCTCTTCTAGAAGAAGAATAAGTGAGCTCAGAGCGAGCATATAGCGTATCAACACGTCAAACTGGAGGCATCCGCCACGTTTCCAAAGACTGGCAGCCAACAGCAAACGCAGTTCAGACGAATTTGAAATAGCTTAGTTTCCATGCAATGAATTAGTGAACGAATGTAAACAAAGCTCACTAAGAATGAGCAGCCAAATGCAAAAATGCTCAGCTCTCCTGCAGCTGGAATAAATGAGCTCAAAGCGAGCATATGACCGCATCACAAGAGCACGTCACCGCTAACACAAAAATTGAAATGGAGTATGTCAATTAGTAATGTAGTCAATGACGAACTCGATGTCGAACCTGTTAGAGCGAAGCATTAGAGCTCTGCAGGTAGTCCCGGATCAACACATAAGCCTACGTTAATAATGCTGATCCAGCTGAATCTCAAATCCCCACTGAAAAAGAAACAATCATTTTAGCAGAACACTCCATACATGCCGAAATCATATTCGGATGTTGGATCCTAGCGAGGAAATGTTCGCATCAAAATAGTTCTTTCACTTCTTCAATAATCACCATCATTATAAATCTCTGAAACATCCATGGGGCATAGCAATCCAGCTTATTGTCTGAAAACGACGACGGAAAATAGTGTCCATGACCACAATCGGTACTAATATTATAAAGGAGAAAGATTTCTATTTTTGTATTGAATATTATTTTTCTGATAAAGGCATATTCTGTGATATCTACCCGTCCGAAGCCAGGGCGAGCCGCTAGTATGGAATAGCCACAGTTATAAAAACAACATTGAACCTCAAAAACGTGGCAACGACTGACAAAACCACTTTCAGTAAAGTTCAGTCAATGCTGATACGTTTATAAAAGCATTTTCAAACTCTTGATCATTTGGAGCGCTTAATAAGCACCTAAACAAACGTGTATCAACAGCTACATGCGGAAATGCTCAGCTCTCCTCTAGAAGAAGAATAAGTGAGCTGAGAGCGAGCATATAGCGTATCAACACTTCAAACTGGAGGCATCCTAGAACCATGTTTCCAAAGACTGCAGCCAACTCAAAACAAAATTCAATTTTATAAGGTTTTGTATAATATTTTGATGTCATTTTCATCAATAAAATAAGTGTCACTTTCTTTTAGCATCAAATGCAGAGACATCATCACAGGTCAACCATAATAAAAACGCGTAATTAATTCTTTCACTTCTTCAATAATCACCATCATCATAAATATCTGAAATATTCAAAATGGGCCATAGCAATCCAGCTATTGTCTGAAAACGACGCAGGTAAAGTGATGAAGTCATAGCCAATCACAACGCAGCCACAGGCAATCTGTCTGTACTAATATTCTAATGAAGAAAGATTTGTATTTTTGTATTGAATTTTAGAATATTTTTCTGATTAAGGCATATTCTGGTATATCTACCGGTGCAACGCCGGGGCGAGCTGCTAGTGGAATAACCACAGCTATAACAACAACATTGAACCTCGAAAAAGGTGGCAAGGAACTGACAAAACCACTTTCAGTCAATGCTGATACGTTTATAAAAGCAGTTTCCAACTTTATGTAATTTGGAGCGCTTAATAAGCACATAAACAAATGTGTATCAACAGCTACATGCAGAAATGCTCAGCTCTCTTCTAGAAGAAGAATAAGTGAGCTCAGAGCGAGCATATAGCGTATCAACACTTCAAACTGGAGGCATCCCAGAACCATGTTTCCAAAGACTGCAGCCAACGGCAAACGCAATTGAAGATGAATTTGAAACAACTTGGTTTCTGTGCAATGAATTAGTGAACGAATGTAAGCAAAGCTCACTAAGAATGAGCAGCCAAATGCAAAAATGCTCAGCTCTCCTGCAGCAGGAATAAGTGAGCTCAGAGCGAGCATATGGCCGCATCACAAGAGCACGCGCACGCCAAGTAAAAGTGACACTTTAGCGACCAAATGCAAGAATGCTTAGCTCACCCATTCATAGAATGGGTAGAAATGTGCTCCAAGCGAGCATTATGGCGTCTCAGAGGCACACTGAACAAAACGTGCGGCTTCTTTGAATACCACCACAAACCAATAGTATGTGCTCACTGAACAGGGATCAAACCACATACTACCAGTACCCATAAAACCATCACGTTATTCGCAAGACAAATGTATGAGGAAACCTCTTATGAGATATCACTTAGCATCAGGTGATCCGTCTGCTCGTTTGCTTCCTGTCACATAAAAAAAAAACATATTTATAAATGTCATCTAAACTGCCGAGAATTATGAAAAATACAGAATATGCGCTGTAGGTAAGAGATTAAACCACATTAGGCTATCATCACCAACTCCATCTCGAAAACCAAATCTACGAGAGAAACGAGCACATACAACCACAGCTCCGACAATGTTCGCATCATAATACTTCATATTTAGAGTCTGATGTACCAGAACGACCATTTTGCCTAAACTAATTCAAGTCGGTTAACTACCGAAACAGACACCGTTGTCATGGTCGAACACGGAATAGAAACATTTTCATAATGTGGACCAGGTTCTTATGGTGAAGAAGGCTGTCAATCAATAAACAGCCTTACTTGAGAACTCACACAACATTTTTTTTTATTAAATTTGAAAAATTTGGGGCTGCCGTTTTTGGTGTGGGCTGTGCAAACTTACTGCATCAGCGGCCAAATGCAAAAATGCTCAGCTCTCCTCGACATGAGGGTAAAATGAGCTCAGAGCGAGCAAATGGCTACACCAGAAACTGAAGGCAGACAACCACACAGGGAACCCCAGAATTAAGCCCTCTAGTACTTATTTGAATGAACTAGAAGGCATCATTAATGAATCACTCTTCTCCTGAGAAAAATTACAAACCACCATTCCTGGTAGCGTTATTCATCTACCTAATTTGATCGGCACTAATTAATGTAAACCATTAACCAGTTACCGCTAACCAGTTGTTCATAATTCGATTTCATAAGGTTTTGTAAAATATTTTGATGTCATTTCATCAATTAAATGAGTGACACTTTAGCACCAAATGCAAGAATGCTTAGCTCACCCATTCGCAGAATGGGTAGAAATGAGCTCAAAGCGAGCATTATGGCGTCTCAAATGTCACACTAAACAGACGAGGCAGTCTCTTAAAAATTTTGTATTTAGGGTGTTTTTAGTATCGTGTTTCCAGACGGACGCCATTCCGAGAAGCGATATGGCAATCGGCACTAATAAAGATTTGTATTTTAGTATTGAATATTTAAAAAACCTGATTAATATAGGCCTATTCAAATATACCTACCGGTGCGAAGCCGGGCACGGCGCGCCGCTAAGTATGGAATAACCACAGTTATAACAACAACATTGAATCTCGACAAATGTTGCAACAAACTGATAAAAACCACTTCCAGTCAATGCTGATACGTTTATAAAAGCATTTTCCAACTCTTGATCATTTGGAGCGCTTAATAAGCACATTGTATAAACAAACGTGTATCAACAGCTACATGCGGAAATGCTCAGCTCTCTTCTAGAAGAAGAATAAGTGAGCTCAGAGCGAGCATATAGCGTATCAACACTTCAAACTGGAGGCATCCTAGAACCATATTTTTAAAGACTGCAGCCAACTGCAAACGTAGTTCAAATTAATTTGAAACAACTCAGTTTCTACGCAATTAATTAGTGAACGAATGTAAGCAAAGCTCACTAAGAATGAGCAGCCAAATGCAGAAATGCTCAGCTCTCCTGCAGCAGGAATAAATGAGCTCAGAGCGAGCATTATGGCCGCATCACAAGAGCACGTCACCGCTAACACAAAAATTTAAATGGAGTATGACAATTGGTAATGTAGTCAATGGAGGAAATATTATACCACACAAAATGACAAACTCGAAGTCGAACCTGTCGCAGCGAAGCATTAGAGCTCTGCAGGTAGTCCCGGATCATCACATAAGTACGCTAATAATGCCGATCCAGCTGAATCCAAAAAACCCGCAGACAAAAAGATCATCATGTTAGCAGAACACTCCATACACACCGAAAACATATTCGGATGTTGGATCCTAGCGAGCAAATGTTCGCATCAAAATAGTTCTTTCACTTCTTCAATAATCACCATCATTATAAATCTCTGAAACATCCATGGGGCATAGCAATCCAGCTTATTGTCTGAAACGACGACGGAAACGGAAAATAGTATCCACGACCACAATCGGTTCTAATATTATAAAGGAGAAAGATTTGTATTTTTGTATTGAATATTAGATTTTTTTCTGAGTAATTAGGCATATTCAGTTATATCTACCCGTGCGAGGCCAGGGCGGGCCGCTAGTATAGAATAGCCACAGCTATAACAACAACATAGAACCTCGAAAAAGGTGGCAAAGAACTGACAAAACCACTTTCAGTCAATGCTGATACGTGTATAGAAGCAGTTTCCAACTTTTTGTAATTTGGAGCGCATAATAATCACCTAAACAAACGTGTATCAAAAGCTACATGCGGAAATGCTCAGCTCTCTTCTAGAAGAAGAATAAGTGAGCTCAGAGCGAGCATATAGCGTATCAACACTTCATAAAAATAAAATTCATAAAATTCATTTATTTTTGCAAATAGGTTTTAAAAAAGCACTTTTACACGTCCCAATATTAACCCTACCACTGCTTCAGGTCAATAAATGGGCCAGTGCTGAGAAGAAGCAGCGCAAGAAACTCAGTCACTATTGTCAGCCTCCTTTTCAAAGGTTTACTTCAAACTGGAGGCATCCCAGAACCATGTTTCCAAAGACTGCAGCCAACGGCAAACGCAGTTCAGACGAATTTGAAACAGCTTAGTTTCCATGCAATGAATTAGTGAACGAACGTAAACAAAGCTCACTAAGAATGAGCAGCCAAATGCAGAAATGCTCAGCTCTCCTGCAGCAGGAATAAATAAGCTCAGAGCGAGCATTTGGCCGCATCACAAGAGCACGTCAGCGCTAACACAAAAATTGAAAAGGAGTATGTCAATTGGTAGTGCAGAAAAATCACAAGCTACATTACCTCTGTCCATACAATCCTGTGAAAGAATCAGGCACACTAAAAAGAAAGAAGAAAGAAGAAGAAAGAAGAAAGAGAAAAGATTTGTATTTTTATGTGTTTTCATTGAATAACACACCAGAGCACATCAGCTGACCAGCACCATGTATATAGCCCCTGATGAGTGACCAACAACCACGCAAGTGGATGTGATGAATTTCAAACAACCCTATCAGACAGTTACATACAAAGGAAAATCCACACAGAATGGATAGCCACATGCAAAAATGCTCAGCTGTCTTCAACAAGCAAACAACTTGTGGAGTTTGCAAGAGAGCAGCTCATTCAGCTCAGAGCGAGCATGTGACCATCAGAATTGGAAGGTCAACTCGGCTCACCCAGGCAAAACCCCTGACTGTACCAATGTCATCTATTGGATCTAGATGCCCTGCACAATCTTCACCGATTCAGAAGAGCTACAGCCCATAAATAGAATGAATGAAATGGTGGAAGATAATGAACGGCTCACGTTATGCATACGCAGCGAAATATCTGGGCGCAAGACATACGTGACACGGCGAGAGCCGGCAGTTGGTTGCCGGACGATAAAAAAGCGAACATGAAACTGATACTAATTGTACCATTTGTGTACCTATTTACAGTAAAACCGAAACGGACTACGTCAATGAACGAACAGATTATTATTCAAGCGTAGACTTGACAGGCACCCTATAAACGCACCGTTTCCTAATTTTCAAAACTTTTCATAATGTGGACCAGGTTCTTATGGTGAGGAAGGCTGTCAATCAATAAACAGCCTTACTTGAGAACTCCCACAACATTTTTTTTTATTAAATTTAAAAATTTTGGGGCTGCCGTTTTTGGTGTGGGCTGTGCAAACTTACCTGCATCAGTGGCCAAATGCAAAAATGCTCAGCTCTCCTCGACATGAGGGTAAAATGAGCTCAGAGCTAGCAAATGGCGACACCAGAAACTGAAGGCAGACAACCACACAGGGAACCCCAGAATTAAACCCACACAGTTTTTCATAATTCCATTTTATTAGGTTTTAACTTTTGAATTATGTTTTGATGTCACTTCATTAATTAAATGAGTGATACTTTAGTATCAAATGCAAGAATGCTTAGCTCACCCATTCACAGAATGGGTATAAGAGCTCAAAGCGAGTATTATGGCGTCGTGTTACACTGAACAGACCGTCCAATATATACGCCAGCAACATTTCCCATAAAGATTAAGGTCATCATGACATTAGATGCTTCTTAGGACTTAACTGTGACGCTCCTGCAGCAAAATGTAATTTAATGCTCAGTTCCTCAGATCATAGAAAGAGAATAGATATGAAGTCGCGCGTAACTACAACGAGAACCAGTGTCCCCACATTTCCCCCACCACAGCTCCCACACACACATTCAACTGTGTAAAAACAAAGCGACTGAGAGTCTATGACAACATGTGCAACCGGCTTAAAAGTGCTGTGATTGGCCAGAAGGCGTGCCTTATGGCCAATCAATGGCCGCGTGACGTGACGCACACTTTGAAAACGCTAGTGAGAGAACAAAGATAAAATGGAGTCGACAAGATATCGATACTTTAAATCGCTAGGGGCAAGGCTCGAAACTGGTTTCACAAAATGCTTATGTATGAAAACCTTTTTATTATTATATGTTATTATTAACTACTATCACGCATTTACTTTTTAATTATGGCGATCTGCGTACCGCATTTGTTTATCAAAAATAATGCCTATATTAGGCTTTCAACTGGCTCTTATAGTAATTACATAGTTGACAGTTACTAATTACTTCTACTGTTATTATTTTTTTTGTAAAATCTTATAATCGCAAGTAACACATCATTTTTTTATTTAAAATTACAAAATATAAAATTATAATTTACTTCTATTTATCGATAATAGGAAACCGCATTAGAACACGAGCACGGCACTATGTTACGACCGGCACATGCGGCCGTACTGTGTATTTTCACACGACAGTGGATATCGGAAGAAATTAAATACATTGCGCAGTAGTTGAGCATGACATAAAGTGGTTGCTAACTAAATCGTCAATGTACAAGTGTGTTAGAATTTTTATCACCACTGATTTCGATATCGCAGTAACTGTTACGGCACTGAATTCGTTCGTAAAAATGTTTAGTTTTTTTTATTTATAAGCAAAATACCAATGGATTTGCAATACTTACATGTAGTAAATGATTCCATTGTTCCTGTAGTTCTTCGTTTCACTTGTTTTATTGCACGTAACGACGCATTATCCAAAATATCGGAGAACATTTCCTTAGTACGACTGAATCGCGACTAACCTAGCTACGCGGCCGATGTTCGTTTCTGGGCATATCGCGGAGACACGCGCCACGCCCCCGTTTCACATCTATTCCCTTCTATGATCTGAGCTCAGTTCACTTGCACAGTCTTTGAACAGCACCGCTTCATGATGATGGTATTGATTAAGCAATGAAGAGCTTGACAAATATGTAAACGAACTTATCTCCGTCCTTACTCTCTCTACAAGCATGATCGAAGCACTTACTGGTGCTATATTAAATGCTTTTTAGCCAAGTAGCCAACATTGAACCTCTAAAACGTGGCAACGACTGACAAAACCACTTTCATTCAATGCTGATACGTTTATAAAAGCATTTTCAAACTCTTGATCATTTTGAGCGCTTAATAAGCACCTAAACAAACGTGTATCAACAGCTACATGCGGAAATGCTCAGCTCTCTTCTAGAAGAAGAATAAGTGAGCTCAGAGCGAGCATATAGCGTTTCAACACTTCATCTGGAGGCATCCCAAAACCACGTTTCCAAAGACTGCAGCCAACGGCAAACGCAGTTCAGATTAATTTGAAACAACTCAGTTTCCATGCAATTAATTAGTGAACGAATGTAAGCAAAGTTCACTAAGAATGAGCAGCCAAATGCAGAAATGCTCAGCTCTCCTGCAGCAGGAATAAATGAGCTCAGAGCGAGCATATGGTCGCATCACAAGAGCACCTCACCGCTAACACATCCAACGAAATGGAGTATTCAATTAGTAATGTACTCAATGGAGGAGTCGACTACGTAAGCCATCTTCCGGCGCACCAGCGCCGCCAAGACAGGACTCGAGGTTGTCGCCGAGCTTCAAATGGGTCGGATGAATCTTCCCGCAAATGGAAGAAATTAACCACACAAAATGACAAACCCGAAGTGGAACCCGGAAGCTTTAGAGCTCTGTCCATACAATCCTGTGAAAGAATCGGACTGACGAAACATGCCCCATACCTACTTAGTCCAAACCAAAGTAGGATACTAGCGAGCAGATCCACAATATTCTATCATCTCCTGCAACTATATCTGTACCAATATTATAAAGATGAAAGATTTGTATTTTTATTGAATATTAGAATCCCAATTATAGTAGGTATTTATTATTTAAATTAAACACAGCATAATTATAGCTGTACACTATCAATTCGTGAATTTAAAGGCATCCTAGAACCATGTTTCCGAAGACTACAGTCAACGGCAAACGCAGTTCAGATGAATTTGAAACAACTCAGTTTCCATGCAATGTATTAGTGAACGAATGTAAGCAAAGGCAAGATGCTTCTTAGGACTTAACTGTGACGCTCCTGCAGCAAAATGTAATGCTCAGTTCACTTACACAGTCTTTGAACAGCACCGCTTTCAGTCAATGCTGATACGTTTATAAAAGCATTTACCAACTCTTGATCATTTGGAGCGCTTAATAAGCACCTAAACAAACGTGTATCAACAGCTACATGCAGAAATGCTCAGCTCTCTTCTAGAAGAAGAATAAGTGAGCTCAGAGCGAGCATATAGCGTATCAACACTTCAAACTGGAGGCATCCTAGAACCATGTTTCTAAAGACTGCAGCCAATGACAAACGCAGATCTGATGAATTTGAAACAACTCAGTTTCCGTGGAATGAATTATTGAATGAAGAATATAAGCAAAGCTCACTAAGAATGAGCAGCCAAATGCAGAAATGCTCAGCTCTCCTACAGCAGGAATAAATGAGCTCAGAGCGAGCATATGGCCGCATCACAAGAGCACGTCATCGCTAACACAAAAAATGAAAAGGAGTATGTCAATTTGGTAGTGCAGAAAAATCACAAGCTACATTACCTCTGTCCGTACAATCCTGTGAAAGAATCCGGCTGACATAAAGAGTTCATCATGTTAGCAGAACAATTCTGACATACCCCTGCATGCATACTTATTCCAAAGTAGGATACTAGCGAAACAATTCAAATCTATAACGTACACGTAGGCTATCTGTACCAATATTATAAAGAGAAAAGATTTATATTTTTATTGAATATTAACTAGAATCATTTTTTTTTAATTTTAATACACCATATAGCTGTACACTATCAATTCGTGAATTTAAAGGCATCCTAGAACCATGTTTCCGAAGACTTCAGTCAACGGCAAACGCAATTGAGATGAATTTGAACACTCGGTTTCCATGCAATTTATTAGTGAACAAATGTAAGCAAAGCTCACTAAGAAGGAGCAGCCAAATACAAAAAGGCTCAGCTCACCCACTCACAGAATGGAAACTGGTGAGCTCAAAGCGAGCATAATGGTTCCTTAGAACACCCATCGTCAGAACAATATAATAATATAATAAAATGGAGAGATGGTCATCTCATTTAAGACTAAGATCTAAGATCCCTCTCAAGAAAAAATAAATTAAGAACTTGAAACGAATATAACAATTTGTAATTATAATACCGCGTTCTAGGCGGGTATTATCATAAATTCATCTTCATAATTTGAATCGGACAAATCACAAAAACCGGTTAATAGAAATTCGATTTTATAAAATTTAGTAAAATATTACTTTGATTGATGTCATTCCATCGATGAATTAAGTAAAAATGACACTTTAGCGACCAAATGCAAGAATGCTTAGCTCACCCATTCGCAGAATGGGTCAGAATTTTTACAAAAAAAGCCAAAAAATTTGTTAAGGGCTAACACAATAATGGTTGCCAGTCACAGAGCGAGCTCGAAGCGAGTGTAATATGGCCGCACCACAATGTCTGATGGAGGGCACACCAGCTGACCAGCACCATGTGTAGCCCCTAAGATGAGTGACCAACAACCACGCAAGTGGATGTGATGCATTTCAAACAACCCTTTCAGTTACATACAAAGGAAAATCCACACAGAATGGATAGCCACATGCAAAAATGCTCAGCTGTCTTCAACAAGCAAAGAGCTTGTGGAGCTTGCAAGAGAGCAGCTCATTCAGCTCAGAGCGAGCATGTGACCATCAGGATTGGAAGATTAACTCGGCTCACCCAGGCAAAACCCCTGACTGTACCAATAACAAGAGCTAGCGCGCAAAACGTTAACTAGAAAGAGGAAATATATTTCAAAATTTTCATAATGTGGACCAGGTTTTTATGGTGAGGAAGACTGTCAATCAATAAACAGCCTTACTTGAGAACTCACACAACATACTTATTATGGAATTTGAAAAACTTGGAACTGCCTTTTTTGGTGTGTGCTGAGCAAACTTACTTGCCTCAGCGGCCAAATGCAAAAATACTCAGCTCTCCTCGACATGAGGGTAAAATGAGCTCAGAGCGAGCAAATGGCTACACCAGAAACTGAAGGCAGACAACCACACAGGGAACACCAGAATTAAACAACCCACTAGTACTTATTTGAATGAACTAGAAGGCATCATTAATGAATCACTCTTCTCCTGAGAAAAATTACAAACCACCATTCCTGGTAGCGTTATTCATCTACCTAATTTGATCGGCACTAATTAATGTAAACCAGTTACCGCTAACCAGTTGTTCATAATTCGATTTCATAAGGTTTTGTAAAATATTTTGATGTCATTTCATCAATTAAATGAGTGACACTTTAGCACCAAATGCAAGAATGCTTAGCTCACCCATTCGCAGAATGGGTAGAAATGAGCTCAAAGCGAGCATTATGGCGTCTCAAATGTCACACTAAACAGACGAGGCAGTCTCTTAAAAACTTTGTATTTAGGGTGTTTTTAATAACGTGTGGATTTCATCACGCACGCGGGATGGCCTGCGTCCCCTCACCCTCCGCGTGCGTATTCCACGCAAACAATAATTACTTGTATGAAAAGGACACTTGCGGGTGACACGCACGCGGGGCATACATAATACATACCGCCATAATAATCACCATCATCATAAATAATATCTGAAGTTTTCAGACGGACGCCATTCCGAGAAGCGATATGGCAATCGGCACTAATAAAGATTTGTATTTTAGTATTGAATATTTAAAAAACCTGATTAATATAGGCCTATTCAAATATACCTACCGGTGCGAAGCCGGGCACGGCGCGCCGCTAAGTATGGAATAACCACAGTTATAACAACAACATTGAATCTCGACAAATGTTGCAACAAACTGATAAAAACCACTTCCAGTCAATGCTGATACGTTTCTAAAAGCATTTTCCAACTCTTGATCATTTGGAGCGCTTAATAAGCACCTAAACAAACGTGTATCAACAGCTACATGCAGAAATGCTCAGCTCTCTTCTAGACGAAGAATAAAATGAGCTCAGAGCGAGCATATAGCGTATCAACACTTCAAACTGGAGGCATCCTAGTACCATATTTCTAAAGACTGCAGCCAACTGCAAACGCAGTTCAAATTAATTTGAAACAACTCAGTTTCCATGCAATTTATTCCCATGATACCCATGACCACGACATTTATAATCGCACCGTTTCCTATATTTCAAAAATTTTCATAATGTGGACCAGGTTTTTATGGTGAGAAAGACTGTCAATCAGTAAACAGCCTAACTTGAGAACTCACACAACATACTTATTATGGAATTTGAAAAACTTGGAACTGCCTTTTTTGGTGTGTGCTGAGCAAACTTACTTGCCTCAGCGGCCAAATGCAAAAATGCTCAGCTCTCCTCGACATGAGGGTAAAATGAGCTCAGAGCGAGCAAATGGCTACACCAGAAACTGAAGGCAGACAACCACACAGGGAACCCCAGAATTAAGCCCTCTAGTACTTATTTGAATGAACTAGAAGGCATCATTAATGAAGCACTCTTCTCCTGAGAAAAATTACAAACCACCATTCCTGGTAGCGTTATTCATCTACCTAATTTGATCGGCACTAATTAATGTAAACCATTAACCAGTTACCGCTAACCAGTTGTTCATAATTCGATTTCATAAGGTTTTGTAAAATATTTTGATGTCATTTCATCAATTAAATGAGTGACACTTTAGCACCAAATGCAAGAATGCTTAGCTCACCCATTCGCAGAATGGGTAGAAATGAGCTCAAAGCGAGCATTATGGCGTCTCAAATGTCACACTAAACAGACGAGGCAGTCTCTTAAAAACTTTGTATTTAGGGTATTTTTAATATCGTGCGGATTTCATCACGCACGCGGGATGGCCTGCGTCCCCTCACCCTCCGCGTGCGTATTCCACGCAAACAATAATTACTTGTATGAAAAGGACACTTGCGGGTGTCACGCACGCGGGGCATACATAATACATACCGCCATAATAATCACCATCATCATAAATAATATCTGAAGTTTCCAGACGGACGCCATTCCGAGAAGCGATATGGCAATCGGCACTAATAAAGATTTGTATTTTAGTATTGAATATTTAAAAAACCTGATTAATATAGGCCTATTCAAATATACCTACCGGTGCGAAGCCGGGCAGGGCGCGCCGCTAGTATGGAATAACCACAGTTATAACAACAACTTTGAATCTCGACAAATGTTGCAACAAACTGACAAAACAACTTCCAGTCAATGCTGATACGTTTATAAAAGCATTTTCCAACTCTTGATCATTTGGAGCGCTTAATAAGCACCTAAACAAACGTGTATCAACAGCTACATGCGGAAATGCTCAGCTCTCTTCTAGAAGAAGAATAAGTGAGCTCAGGGCGAGCATATAGCGTATCAACACTTCAAACTGGAGGCATCCCAGAACCCCGTTTCCAAAGACTGCAGCCAACGGCAAACGCAGTTCAGATGAATTTGCAACAACTCAGTTTCCATGCAATTAATTAGTGAACGAATGTAAGCAAAGCTCACTAAGAATGAGCAGCCAAATGCAAAAATGCTCAGCTCTCCTGCAGCAGGAATAAATGAGCTCAGAGCGAGCATATGGCCGCATCACAAGAGCACGTCACCGCTAAGTTAGCGGCGCTAACACAAAAATTGAAATGGAGTATGTCAATTTGTTATGTAGTCAAAGGTTATTAACAAACCATATTACAACAGAATTGGATTCGATTACGGATTCTACTTTTTTTTAAACATTTTCATAATGTGGACCAGGCTTTTAACAAAAAGACCGATAATTCAGTTAGGGGCTAACACTATAATGGTTGCCAGTCACAGAGCGAGCTCGAAGCGAGTGTAATATGGCCGCACCACAATGTTTTATGGAGGGCACACCAGCTGACCAGCACCATGTATATAGCCCTTAAGATGAGTGACCAACAACCACGCAAGAGGACGTGATGAATTTCAAACAACCCTTTCAGTTACATACAAAGGAAAATCCACACAGAATGGATAGCCACATGCAAAAATGCTCAGCTGTCTTCAAAACCAAAGAGCTTGTGGAGCTTGCAAGAGAGCAGCTCAATCAGCTCAGAGCGAGCATGTGACCATCAGAATTGGAAGGTCAACTCTGCTCACCCAGGCAAAACCCCTGACTGTACCAATGTCATCTATTGGATCTAGATTCTAGGTATTGGCAGATAAAACTCAGCTCAGATATTTGCCGTACATGAAACACCCTACTAATATTATCAATTAAATAAAAAACGCTCTGTTTCCTACATCTCAAACCTTTTCATAATGTGGACCAGGTTTTTATGGTGAGAACGACTGTCAATCAGTAAACAGCCTAACTTGAGAACTCACACAACATACTTATTATGGAATTTGAAAAACTTGGAACTGCCTTTTTAGGTGTGTGCTGAGCAAACTTACTTGCATCAGCGGCCAAATGCAAAAATGCTCAGCTCTCCTCGACATGAGGGTAAAATGAGCTCAGAGCGAGCAAATGGCGACACCAGAAACTGAAGGCAGACAACCACACAGGGAACCCCAGAATTAAACAACCCACTAGTACTTATTTGAATGAACTAGAAGGCATCATTAATGAATCACTCTTCTCCTGAGAAAAAATACAAATATAACCACCATTCCTGGTAGCGTTATTCATCCACCTAATTTGATCGGCACTAATTAATGTAAACCATTAACCAGTTACCGCTAACCAGTTATTCATAATTCGATTTCATAAGGTTTTGTAAAATATTTTGATGTCACTTCATTAATTAAATGAGTGATACTTTAGTATCAAATGCAAGAATGCTTAGCTCACCCATTCACAGAATGGGTATAAGAGCTCAAAGCGAGCATTATGGCGTCGTGTTACACTGAACAGACCGTCCAATATTATACGCCAGCAACATTTCCCATAAAGATTAAGGTCATCATGACATTAGATGCTTCTTAGGACTGAACTGTGACGCTCCTGCAGCAAAATGTAATTTAATGCTCAGTTCACTTGCACAGTCTTTGAACAGCACCGCTTCATGATGATGGTATTGATTAAGAAATGAAGAGCTTGACAAATATGTAAACAAACTTATCTCCGTCCTTCCTTACTCTCTCTACAAGCATGATCGAAGCACTTACTGGTGCTATATTAAATGCTTTTTATCCAAGTACTTCAGCAAACACAAGAATTCCTACTGAACCACTTCGGCGAGAAATTGTCTTTTACAGTCGACAGAACACTTAGCTATATTAAGCTACAATTAAAAGAACTTTTCGCAAGTACCTATACTAGTACTTCGATTGAAGCTTTTTCTAACAAACCAGTACATCATCATCACAACATAGAAATAATTGCACGCCATTTTCCAGTTCTTGTTTGACGCACGAAGGGAAAGAATTAGGCAATCTTTTCTGATTTTATAAACAAGAAAGATTTGTATTTTTGTATTGAATATTAGAATATTTTTCTGATAAAGGCATATTTTGGTATATCTACCCGTCCGAAGCTAGGGCGGGCCGCTAGTATGGAATAGCCACAGTTATAAAAACAACATTGAACCTCAAAAACGTGGCAACGACTGACAAAACCACTTTCAGTCAATGCTGATACGTTTATAAAAGCATTTTCAAACTCTTCTTATTGGGAGCGCTTAATAAGCACCTAAAAAAACGTGTATATAACAGCTACATGCGGAAATGCTCAGCTCTCTTCTAGAAGAAGAATAAGTGAGCTCAGAGCGAGCATATAGCGTATCAACATGTCAAACTGGAGGCATCCGCGAACGATGTTTCCAAAGACTGCAGCCAACGGCAAACGCAATGAAGATGAATTTGAAACAACTTGGTTTCTGTGCAATGAATTAGTGAACGAATGTAAGCAAAGCTCACTAAGAATGAGCAGCCAAATGCAAAAATGCTCAGCTCTCCTGCAGCAGGAATAAGTGAGCTCAGAGCGAGCATATGGCCGCATCACAAGAGCACGCGCACGCCAAGTAAAAGTGACACTTTAGCGACCAAATGCAAGAATGCTTAGCTCACCCATATAAAGAATGGGTCAGAATGTGCTCCAAGCGAGCATTATGGCGTCTCAGTGGCACACTGAACAAAACGTGCGGCTTATTTGAATACCACCACAAACCAATAGTATGTGCTTACTGAACAGGGATCAAACCACATACTACCAATACAAAAACAAATACCATATCAGGTTATACATCATATGCATCACCTACTTACAAATATAAATAAATAAGTAATATCAGCAAACATGGAAAATTAATTAACTAAGAGAAGCCTCATCTTCATAATTTGAACCAGACAAATGGCAAGAACCAGAAGTGCGATTTTATAAGGTTTTGTACAGTGTAACTTTGATGTCATTCCATCAATTAAATAAGTAACAGAGTGACACTAGCGACCACATACAAGAATGCTTAGCTCACCCATATAAAGAATGGGTCAGAATGAGCTCAAAGCGAGCATTATGACGTCGTTTTACACTGAACAGACCGTCAAATATATACGCCAGCAACATTTCCCATAAAGATTAAGGTCATCATGACATTAGATGCTTCTTAGGACTTAACTGTGACGCTCCTGCAGCAAAATGTAATGCTCAGTTCACTTACACAGTCTTTGAACAGCACCGCTTTCAGTCAATGCTGATACGTTATAAAAGCATTTACCAACTCTTGATCATTTGGAGCGCTTAATAAGCACCTAAACAAACGTGTATCAACAGCTACATGCAGAAATGCTCAGCTCTCTTCTAGAAGAAGAATAAGTGAGCTCAGAGCGAGCATATAGCGTATCAACACGTCAAACCGAATGGCTATTCGGAGAACGATATTTCCAAAATTGGCATCCAAATCAGCCAGTCAACGGCAAACACAGTTCAGAAGCGTTTTCATAATGTAGAACAGGCTTCTTACAAAAAGACCGAAACAGTCTGGAATTAGCTCGAGAATGGTTGCCAGTCACAGAGCGAGCTCGAAGCAAGTGTAACTAATATGGCCGCACCACAGTGTCTGATGGAGGGCACACCAGCTGACCAGCACCATGTATATAGCCCCTAAGATGAGTGACCAACAACCACGCAAGAGGATGCGATGAATTTCAAACAACCCTTTCAGTCTACAAAGGGCTTATCCGGAAATCTTATCCAGACAATGAACGACACTTGAGGGAGATGGCATACCAGGAACGCACCTCTTCCTATATCAAAACTTTTCATAATGTGGACCAGGTTTTTATGGTGAGAAAGACTGTCAATCAATTAACAGCCTAACAAAAGAACTCACACAACATACTTATTATGGAATTTGAAAAATTTGGGGCTGCCGTTTTTGGTGTGGGCTGTGCAAACTTACCTGCATCAGCGGCCAAATGCAAGAATGCTCAGCTCTCCTCAACATGAGGGTAAAATGAGCTCAGAGCGAGCAAACGGCTACACCAGAAACCGAAGGCGGACAACCACACAGGGAACCTCAGAATTAAATCCACTAGTAGTCTAGTACTTATTTGAATGACCTAGAAGGAATCATTAATGACTCACTCTTTTCCTGAGAAAAATTACAAATCACCATTACTGGTAGCGTTATTCATCTACATAATGTAAACCATTAACCAGTTACCGCTAATCAGTTTTTCAAAATTCGATTTTAGAAGGTTTTTGTATAGTGTTTTGATGTTATTTCATCAATTAAATGAGTGACACGTTAGCACCAAATGCAAGAATGCTTAGCTCACCCATTCTCAGAATGGATAGAAATGAGCTCAAAGCGAGCATTATGGCGTCGTGTTACACTGAACAGACCGTCAAAAATATACGCCAGCAACGTTTCCCATAAAGATGAAGGTCATCATGACTTAGGACCTAGCTGTGACGGTCCTGCAGCAAAATGTAGTGCTCAGTTCACTAACACGGTCTTTGAACAGCACCGCTTTTAGTCAATGCTGATACGTTTATAAAAGCATTTACCAACTCTTGATCATTTGGAGCGCTTAATAAGCACCTAAACAAACGTGTATCATCAGCTACATCGATACCTCTGGGCTCAAAGGTCGTAAAGGACAAAATACCGAAAATGAGTTATTTATACAGTTTTACTCAGAATTTAATTATCTATCGATCTGTATATTTAGTTTGTCGAAATTCTCAAAAAAAGTGCCTTTACGACCCATCATTTTTGATAAGCTAAACAGAAATCATCCTGAAAATTGGGATGTAAATACCATTTGATTTTTTTGTACAGTTACCATGGTAGTAAAGAACAAGTAAACACAATTTTTTGGGCGTATAATGTGCATGAAGTATATCTATTGTCCTATACAACCTAACATTTTCATACCAAAGTCTAAATAATTTGTCCTTTACGCCCTTAGATTATCTAAACAAATATTTTAAAAATCTACAAAGAGAAGATATTATAATAACTGAGAAGGTTAATTTTATAGACGTTTCTTATTGTATTTAAGTAGGTGCGTTTGGAACAAACGAAAGAACTAAAAAAATCATCAAAAATATGTAATAAAACTATTTTAGAGTGTATTTATGTGATTGTACACACTACAGCACATCAGGTTACCCATTTTTGTTGCCAAACTCGCCCCTATTACAACTGCTCAAGAACCCACAGTGGTTACGTTGACGTGCCGTCGTCTGTACATTATTAAAATGATGACATCTACCTACATAGGGCAAAGAAATGTTGCTTTTTATTATTTCTCATATTTGAAGAAACTACGTATTTGTCAGGTAAAAGATCATTAAAAGATGATTTAAGAAAATGAAAGCATGTTATAGCATGTTTTTATGATTTTTATGATGACTATCCTAACTTAATTAAGTAATGAAAAGAAAAATGAAAAAGCTAGATTTGTTAAAATATTATGAGAAAAAAAAGTCACCTTACTGTAGTATCTTAAGGTGTCATTATTTTCTATGCACAAATCACACAAATGCTACACTTATCAATTGTTTTTAATGATTTCCTAGTAATTTTGACTAACGCCCTTGGTCAAAACCACTTTTACTGTAGGTACTAACAATTATAATAAATAAGTATAGTTTCTAAAGTTATTTGGATCAGCTAATATTTATGTAGTAGGAAAAATATTTACACAACATGGGAAAATATAGTGTTAGTTGAGACTTAATCTACTAAAAACCGTGAATGCACTTTTTTTCGAACTTAAATTTTATATTAAAAATAATCGGCTATTAAAAACGGTATTATTACTCCTACAGTAAAGTAAGTGGATGTACTTTACTGGAATGAAAGCTTCCTACTTGTAATCTTACTTACCTAACCTTTCTACTTTTATATCAAGTAAAATGACATAATTTTAAGCTAGTATGAATAATAATTTTTAATCTATTTAGAATTTAGAATAATTTATAGTTTGGTTTTCGCTTGTCCTTAATAATTCTATCCGATCTGCATTATCATAAGGTCAACTGGTTGACAGACTATGGAATTAAGTCCGCCATTTGTAGTTTTTTTACAATAATAATGATTAAATAAAAATAAATAAAATTAAATTGGTTTCGGCTTTTCGTATATAGTAGGTAAACATTTATGAAGTTTTATTTTAAAGCGTCATAATATTTATTTTCTAAATTCGCTCTTATATCGGAATTAATCGAAAATGGTATCTTCTAGTTCGAAGATATCAAATCTTCTGCTTAAATAGTTTCATAAATTGTGTGCATTAAATTATAAAGCTACGAAAAATCATTTTATATTATTTAAAAGACCATAATTCATTAAAAATGTGTGAAGAAATGGTATATTACATATCAAATACCATAAAACATTAAATATTTAAGCTAAATTATCAATTTACCCTTGCATAATACCTTACCTGGGTGTTCCGTTACGACCTATGAAAACCTATAAAACTATGTAAATTGTCATTTATTACCTTGGTTTTGTAGTTTTGTGAAATAATAAGAGACTTACGTCCTGAGTAACTTGCCTAGGACGAATATTTGAGGGGCGTAAAGGTCTTTTTATTGTAATTTTGAGGGCGTAAAGGAAATCTATCTCAGTAAATACAGCTCTAGTCTAGTTTCTCAATACCTCCTCGGAAAATGCTGTGAATTCTAAGCACTTTCTTCCTAAGTCATATTTTAATAGCTCAAAAAACAAAAAAGTTACTGTTCGCGCTGCTACATCAGCGCCACCACCGGCGACGCTAGCGCCCTCTATTATAATCAAGCATGCTCCATAGAAAGAAGTCTATGGAGCCGAGAGAATTTTTGTCTATGCGACGACCGCCAACCGAAGCGTCGCTTCCATTTTTTTACCGCCAACGAGAAAGGCTTTATTTTCTGTAATGTACCTATAATATTGTTTAAACCGAAGTAAACCCCAAAGTTCACCGAAGAATGGCTTATTATTGAAAAGGCCCCTATTTTCAAGATCCTACAAAACTACAAATTATAAACCTAAGCTCCAACATGTTATTTGGCGACCGTAGACATCACGAACACGAAGAAAACTGCTGAAAAACGATGATTCCGATGAAGAACCGATGCTAAACCCAAATCCAGGCCTCCATCCAAGATTCCAAGCACCTATAACCTATTGCACGATTGTAATGCGCATGGAGTGTCGTAAAGTGTTTCATCCAAAGTTTTCATGTTAACTCGCTAAGTATATTTCAAATTCTCCAAGCAACAGGTGGGTTCTTTTCTTGTCGCTCTTCACTGTCTTCCTGTTTGTGCCTTCGCTATTAGCTTTTGCACGCATTAAACACCACACGCCGAACTGTTTCAGTCTAATCGGGCCTACAACGTGGGGGTGCCTATCACGCGTGCTAACCTCTGAGCTGCCGATCTCCGCTTCTGCTGCGGGCGGCGTCAGGGCAGTTGTAAAGCTTCGGGGCATCGGGCTGAGGCTGCGACGCGCACGAGTTGCGCAAAGGACCGCTATACAAGTTTGACCTGCACATTTTATTTGCTTATTTCATTGTTTGTGCGCCAAAATGTCTGAGAGTGATGACTATAACGAGAGATCCGCCAAATTGGACCTCACTAAATTGTATAGGCAACGTAGTTCTATCAAAGGCCGTCTAACTTCAATTAAAAACTACTTGCAAACTATTAAATTGATCAACCCGAGTGACCTTAAAGGTGCAAAACTTAAGGAGCTCACTATTCGGTTAGAAAAATGTCAAGAACTATTTTCATCCTTCGATAAATTGCAAACAATAATAGAAAATAACTCTGACAATTTAGATATTCAATTACAAGAGAGAGAATCAATAGAAAGTGACATGTACTCTGCTTTGTCTAGCTTCCAAGAAATAATTGAGTCTGCTACTCCAAATTCCAATTCAAAGATTTGTGATGCATGTAGTGTTTCCAACGGCAGTCACTCACAAGAATTTAATAATATCAAGTTGCCAACTATAAAATTGCCTACATTTGATGGAAATTACCTAAAATGGCTAGAGTTTCATGACACTTTTGATTCATTAATTAATTCCAATGATTCTATTCCGGCAATAAACAAATTTCATTATCTCAGATCATCACTAGAGGGAAGTGCTCTTGTTGTTATAAAATCTATTGAATTTACATCCAAAAATTACCTTGTTGCTTGGGAATTGTTATGCGAGAGATACAACAACAAAAATATTTTGATTAATAATCACCTAAAGTCATTGTTTTCAATTGAGCTAATTAACAAAGAGTCTTATAAGGCATTACGCTATTTAATTGATAATGTCACTAAAAACTTGAGATCTCTAAATACTTTGGGTCTGCCCACCGATAGTTGGGATGCCTTGATAATATATTTAGTATCTTCTAAATTAGATACTTCTACCAATTGTAAGTGGGAAGAGCATAAGAGTACCTTACCAAGCTTGCCCACACTAGATAATTTCTTTCAATTTTTGCGAAATAGGGCTGCTATTTTAGAAACTACCTCTATAAATAAGGTAGAGAAGCCCGTCTATCAAACTAAAAGTTTTCAAAGGTCTAACAATAATACAACCAAGTCTTTTTCAGTGTCATTGGAAGACAATAGTGATGCAATTGCCACATCCTATACCCCTACATGTGTCATTTGTAGTCAATCTCATCCAACTTACCGATGTCCAACTTTCAAAAAGTTGTCTGTTGAAGACAGACTCAATGAAGTTACTCGACTAAAGTTATGTAATACTTGCCTTCGTAAGGGCCATATTTCTTCTCAGTGTAGACTGAAAGGATCATGTCGTATGTGCAAGTCTAGGCACAATACTTTGTTACATTTTGACAAACCCAATATTAAGGAAGCCGATAACATTACTGTTCCTTCCTTGCCTATATCTCTCTCAGCTGTTTCAGTTGGCCAAGTCCTCCTATGTACTGCTATGGTTGAGATTGAATCCAATAATAACTTGTACCAAGCGCGTGCTCTGCTAGACACGGGCAGCCAATCGTCTTTTGTGACTGATGCATTCATACAAAAATTAAGTTTGCTTACCGAGGACATCAACTCGATGAGTGTGTCTGGGATCAACAATGTCGCGTTTTCTATAACAGAACGTTGTAAGTTAACTCTAAAATCCAAAGTTAGTTCATTCAAGAAGCAGGTGCAGTGCTTAGTTGTGCCTGAGATAACTGGACAATTACCATCTATGAATGTCAATATTGAGCATCTTAACTTGCCTACCGATCTTGAGCTTGCTGATCCTCTATTTTACTGTCCCTCCACTGTCGATATACTTTTGGGGGCAGACGTTTTCTGGGATATTGTAGGTTCAAAGCGAATTAAGTTAGGATCCAACAAACCTATTTTGCAACAATCCCACTTAGGGTGGCTAATTTCTGGGCCTATAAGTAATACCCAGCCTAATAAAGACTAATTTCTGGGCCTATATGTGATACCCAGCCTAATAAATATTAATTTCTGGGCCTATATGTAAACCCTGCCTATAAATGTAAACTAATCTCTGGGCCTATGTAAACCCAGCCTATAAATGTAAACTATTTCTGGGCCTATAAGTCATACCCAGCCTATTCTACAATCAAATTCTAATGTTCATTGTTATTTCAGTAAGGAAATACATGATTCACTAAAGTTATTTTGGGAAATTGATGAATTTCACCCCCATATGTTAAAGTTACCTAATTTTAAACAAAGACAAGATATTTTAGGGGTAAGTTAGTCTCCTAAACTAGATTAATTGCATTTCAATTGATATTGATTCAAATTTGCCAATTACTAAACTATTTTATGATTATTCTATTTTATGCATGACATGTAAAATCTTTGACCCACTGGGACTATTATCTGCATGCACTATTAAAGCCAAAATTATGCTACAAAAGCTTTGGAGCCTAAAATTGGACTGGGATGATCCAGTGCCGCCTAACTTATCCAAAGATTGGTCTATAATTGCCAATAATCTAAATAAACTATCTTCATTATACATACCTCGCCATGTTGTTTGTAATGAACCCATATCAATTGAGTTGCATTGTTTTGTGGACGCATCACAGGATGCCTATGGCACCTGTATCTATCTGCGCTCAATTGACAAAGATAACAATGTTTCAGTCAAGTTATTATGCGCCAAGGCTCGAGTCGCGCCTATCAAACCTACAACTATTCCGCGACTGGAGCTCTGTGGTGGCCTCTTGGGAGCTCGCCTATGTTCTAAATTAATAAAATCTCTAAAATTGGATTTTAAACAAGTAGTATTTTGGACTAACTCTACAATTTTATTAAGTTGGATCAAAACACCTCAAAAATTACTAAAAGCCTTTGTTTCTAACAGAATTCAAGAAATTAACGAGCTCACAAGCGGTCACACTTGGCGACACGTTCCTACGGATCTCAATCCGGCTGATTTGGCCTCTCGAGGAGTCGAACCCCAAGACCTAGAACCTACTAGTATATGGTGGTCAGGGCCTCCTTACCTAGCACACGATTATGTAGAGTGGCCACAGCAACTTATTAATTTTTCTGTTGAAGTTCCCGAATTAAAAGTTCATTTAAATATTGAAAAACCTACATTTATTGATTTTGACAAATATTCATCCTATAGTAAATTAAAAAGAATATTTGCCTATGTATTGCAATTTGCCAACAATGTTAATAAAAACAAAGCTAAGATTACGGGCTCACTACAAGTTGAAGAGTTGAATAAATCTCAAACATTGTTAATTAAATTCTGTCAATTTGAATCTTTTCATACAGAAATTAATGCTATTTCAAAGAGCCAACCATTGCATCATAAGTCTAAACTTTTACCTCTAAATCCATTCCTCGACGCAGATGGCGTCCTACGAGTAGGAGGAAGGCTAAAATTATCTAATCACGAGTTCGATAAAAATCATCCTATAATTTTAGATAAACATCGATTAACTAGATTGATTTTAATTGATGAACATTTACGTCTTTTTCACGCAGGGCCTCAGCTCCTGCTAGCTTCCATCAGGGACACCTTCTGGCCCCTGGGTGGCAGGGCGCTTGCTCGCAGCGTCACGAAGGCCTGCGTCACTTGCATCCGTTGGCGCGGCAAGACTATGCAGCCCCTTATGGGCCACTTGCCGGTCAACCGCACTAATGTGTCATTCCCATTTTATTATTGTGGCGCCGATTTTGCCGGGCCATTTCAAATATCCAGTCGTAAAGGACGTGGCAATCGCATCACCAAATGTTATCTATGTATATTTGTATGTCTTACAACCAAGGCTGTCCACCTTGAGGTGGTCAGTGACCTAAGTACTGAAGCTTTTATTTTATGTCTTCGACGTTTTGTATCTCGCCGCGGCAAACCCCATACGATCCATTGCGACAACGGCACTAACTTCGTTGGGGCAAACAATGAATTAAGTAGAATGTTGCGGTCAAGTCGTCAGCCCGTATGCAATTTTACTAGTAGCGAAGGCATAACCATGAAGTTTATACCGGCATACTCCCCCAATTTCGGCGGTTTATGGGAGGCCGGCGTTAAATCGTCAAAATTTCATTTAAAACGGGTCGCGGGCAATAGTTCACTAACATTTGAAGAACTTACTACGCTCTTCGCGCAAATAGTCAATCCTCAATTCCCGCCCCCTGTCACCTCTATCTTCCGATCCTCTTGACCTGACTCCTATCACTCCTGGCCACTTCCTCATCGGTCGTCCACTCATGTCGGTGCCATCTCATCCGCTTGAAGAACTGAAGTCTACCAATCGCTACCACATCATAGAGAGACTCCGGCAGCAATTTTGGGACAGATGGAGGACGGAGTACCTATCAGAGCTCCAGGTCCGAACGAAGTGGAGGACAATGCAGCATCAAGCCAAGGAAGGCGACCTGGTCCTACTCAAAGAAGACCACGCCCCACCTATGAAATGGCGCCTAGGACGGATTGTCAAACTCTACCCCGGACCCGACAATATCACCAGAGTTGTGGATGTCAACACGGCCAAAGGAATTGTCCGCCGTGCTCTCAACAAGCTCGTCGCACTGCCGCCTTCGAATGAAGTTGAAACCCAGTCACCTGCTTTCAACGGGCCCCAGTATGTTCGCGCTGCTACATCAGCGCCACCACCGGCGACGCTAGCGCCCTCTATTATAATCAAGCATGCTCCATAGAAAGAAGTCTATGGAGCCGAGAGAATTTTTGTCTATGCGACGACCGCCAACCGAAGCGTCGCTTCCATTTTTTTACCGCCAACGAGAAAGGCTTTATTTTCTGTAATGTACCTATAATATTGTTTAAACCGAAGTAAACCCCAAAGTTCACCGAAGAATGGCTTATTATTGAAAAGGCCCCTATTTTCAAGATCCTACAAAACTACAAATTATAAACCTAAGCTCCAACAGTTACTGTCGAATAAAAAAATAAAAAAACGTTTTTTGCTTCTCCTGAAAAGTCGTACTTTGTCCTTTACGACCTTTGAGCCCAGAGGTATCGACATGCGGAAATGCTCAGCTCTCTTCTAGAAGAAGAATAAGTGAGCTCAGAGCGAGCATATAGCGTATCAACACTTCAAACTGGAGGCATCCCAGAACCATGTTTCCAAAGACTGCAGCCAACGGCAAACGCAGTTCAGATGAATTTGCAACAACTCAGTTTCCATGCAATTAATTAGTGAACGAATGTAAGCAAAGCTCACTAAGAATGAGCAGCCAAATGCAGAAATGCTCAGCTCTCCTGCAGCAGGAATAAATTAATGAGCTCAGAGCGAGCATATGGCCGCATCACAAGAGCACGTCACCGCTAACACAAAAATTTAAATGGAGTATGTCAATTGGTATTATTTTATTTTATTATTGGTAAGAAATTTACCACACAAAATGACGAACTCGAAGTCGAACCTGTCGCACCGAAGCACTAAGAGCTCTGCAGGTAGTCCCGGATCAACACATAAGTACGTTACTAATAGCGATCCAGCTAAATCCAAAAAACAGACAGAAAGATGACAGAGAGAAAGATGTTCTGATAAGAACACTCCATAAATACCGAAAACTATTCGTAAAAACTAGTCGCACAAAAATCGAATCACCAATCGCTACAATTTACAGTAGTTCAACGCGACATTTTCATAATGTGGACCAGGCTTTTTTTATTAAAATACCAATAATCAGTTAGGGGCTAACACGATAATGGTTGCCAGTCACAGAGCGAGCTCGAAGTGAGTGTAATATGGCCGCACCACAATGTCTGATGGAGGGCACACCAGCTGACCAGCACCATGTGTATAGCCCCTAAGATGAGTGACCAACAATCACGCAAGTGGTTTCATATTTCAAACAAATTAAAATCCACACAGAATGGATAGCCACATGCAAAAATACTCAGCTGTCTTCAACAAGCAAAGAGCTTGTGGAGCTTGCAAGAGAGCAGCTCATTCAGCTCAGAGCGAGCATGTGTCCATCAGAATTGGAAGGTCAACTCGGCTCACCCAGGCAAAACCCCTGACTGTACCTATGACAAGGACAAGCGCTCAGAATGTAAATTTAGAAAGAGGAAATATATTATTCAAAATTTTTCATAATGTGGACCAGGTTTTTATGGTGAGGAAGACTGTCAATCAATAAACAGCCTTACTTGAGAACTCACAAAACATATTTTTTATTGAATTTGAAAAATTTGGGGCTGCCGTTTTTGGTGTGGGCTGAGCAAACTTACCTGCATCAGCGGCCAAATGCAAAAATGCTCAGCTCTCCTCAACATGAGGGTAAAATGAGCTCAGAGCGAGCAAATGGCTACACCAGAAACTGAAGGCAGACAACCACACAGGGAACCCCAGAATTAAACCCACACAGTTTTTCATAATTCCATTTTATTAGGCTTTAAGTTTTGAATCATGTTTTGATGTCACTTCAATAATTAAAATGAGTGATACTTTAGTATCAAATGCAAGAATGCTTAGCTCACCCATTCACAGAATGGGTATAATAAAAGCTCAAAGCGAGCATTATGGCGTCGTGTTACACTGAACAGACCGTCCAAAATATACGCCAGCAACATTTCCCATAAAGATTAAGGTCATCATGACATTAGATGCTTCTTAGGACTTAACTGTGACGCTCCTGCAGCAAAATGTAATGCTCAGTTCACTTGCACAGTCTTTGAACAGCACCGCTTCATGATGATGGTATTGATTAAGCAATGAAGAGCTTGACAAATATGTAAACGAACTTATCTCCGTCCTTACTCTCTCTACAAGCATGATCGAAGCACTCTCTGGTGCTATATTAAATCCTTTTTAGCTAAGTACTTCAGCAAGAAGAACAAGAATGCCTGCAGAACCACTTCGGCGGGAAATTATTGTCTTTCAAAGTATTCTGAAAGTCAAAGAGGTCTGATTCAAAGGACCTATCGCAAGTGTACAAGGGGACACAATCACGGGCCCACCATAATAAAAACGTCTAGAATTCTTTCACTTCTTCAATAATTCATCATCATCATAAACACCAATAAAATTTATTTATTTATATTAGGCAAACAAACGATGTCAAATATACGCCCGACATAATCCGACTCTTGTCTAAAAACCACACCGGGAAAGAGGCAATAAGGGAATTATATTATAAAGAAGAAAGATTTGTATTTTTGTATCGAATATTTCATTTTTTGTCTCATTAACAAATGCATATTATTATTCTATTGTATACCCGTGCGACGCCGGGGCGGGCCGCTAGTATGGAATAGCTACGGTTAGAACCACAACATTGAAGCTCGAAAAAGTTGGCAAAGATCTGACAAAACCACTTTCAGTCAATGCCGATACGTTCATAAAAGCATTTTCCAACTCTTCATAATTGGGAGAGCTTAATAAGCTCCTAAACAAACGTGAATCAACAGCTACATGCAGAAATGCTCAGCTCTCTTCTAGACGAAGAATAAAATGAGCTCAGAGCGAGCATATAGCGTATCAACACTTCAAACTGGAGGCATCCCAGAACCATGTTTCCAAAGACTGCAGCCAACGGCAAACGCAGTTCAGACGAATTTGAAACAACTCAGTTTCCGTGCAATTAATTAGTGAACGAATGTAAGCAAAGCTCACTAAGAATGAGCAGCCAAATGCAGAAATGCTCAGCTCTCCTGCAGCAGGAATAAATGAGCTCAGAGCGAGCATATTATGGCCGCATCACAAGGGCACGCGCACACCAAGTAAAAGGGACACTTTAGCGACCAAATGCAAGAATGCTTAGCTCAGCCATTCACAGAATGGGTAGAAATGAACTCAAAGCGAGCATTATGGCGTCTCAGTGGCACACTGAACAAAACGTGCGGCTTATTTGAATACCACCACAAACCAATATAGTATGTGTGCACTGAACAGGGACCATTAACATTACCCAAAAAATCAACACATTATTCGCAAAACAAATGTATGAGGAGATCTCATTATGAGATATTTAAAAATCTCATCTAGAATCCCGAGAATGCAGAGAATGAAGAAAATGCAGAAATGCGCTGTAGGTACAGAGACCAAACCACATTAACTTACCATTACCACTATTAATCACCCAAAAGAAATATACACAAGAGAAAGGCACCATTCTGCGTAAGGAGAGATTTTAAAAATCTCATCTTCATAATTTGAACGGGACGATGGCTAAAACCAGTGTTTCAAAATTCAATTTTATGTACTTTGATGTCATTTCGCCAGTGACACTTTAGCGACCAAATGCAAGAATGCTTAGCTCACCCATATAAAGAATGGGTCAGAATGAGCTCAAAGCGAGCATTATGGCGTCGTGTTACACTGAACAGACCATCCAAAATATACGCTTAGGACTTAAAACTCCTGCAGCAAAATGTAATGCTCAGTTCACTTCCACGGTCTTTGAACAGCACCGCTTTCTGTCAATGCTGATACGTTTATAAAAGCATTTTCCAACTCTCGATCATTTGGAGCGCTTAATAAGCACCTAAACAAACGAGTATCAACAGCTACATGCAGAAATGCTCAGCTCTCTTCTAGAAGAAGAATAAGTGAGCTCAGAGCGAGCATATAGCGTATCAACACTTCAAACTGGAGGCATCCCAGAACCATGTTTCCAAAGACTGCAGCCAACTGCAAACGCAGTTCAAATTAATTTGAAACAACTCAGTTTCCATGCAATTTATTCCCATGATACCCATGACCACGACATATTAATAATCGCACCGTTTCCTATATTTCAAAAAATTTCATAATGTGGACCAGGTTTTTATGGTGAGAAAGACTGTCAATCAGTAAACAGCCTAACTTGAGAACTCACACAACATACTTATTATGGAATTTGAAAAACTTGGAACTGCCTTTTTTGGTGTGTGCTGAGCAAACTTACTTGCATCAGCGGCCAAATGCAAAAATGCTCAGCTCTCCTCGACATGAGGGTAAAATGAGCTCAGAGCGAGCAAATGGCTACACCAGAAACTGAAGGCAGACAACCACACAGGGAACCCCAGAATTAAACCCACTAGTACTTATTTGAATGAACTAGAAGGTATCATTAATGAATCACTCTTCTCCTGAGAAAAATTACAACTATAACCACCATTACTGGTAGCGTTATTTATCTACCTAATTTGATCGGGCCTAATTAATGTAAACCGCTAACCAGTTTTTTATAATTCCTTTTATTAGGTTTTAATTTTTGAATTATGTTTTGATGTCACTTCATTAATTAAATGAGTGATACTTTAGTATCAAATGCAAGAATGCTTAGCTCACCCATTCACAGAATGGGTATAAGAGCTCAAAGCGAGCATTATGGCGTCGTGTTACACTGAACAGACCGTCCAAAATATACGCCAGCAACATTTCCTATAAAGATTAAGGTCATCATGACATTAGATGCTTCTTAGGACGTAACTGTGACGCTCCTGCAGCAAAATGTAATGCTCAGTTCACTTGCACAGTCTTTGAACAACACCGCTTCATGATGATGGTATTGATTAAGCAATGAAGAGCTTGACAAATATGTAAACGAACTTATCTCCATCCTTACTCTCTCTACAAGCATGATCGAAGCACTTACTGGTGCTATATTAAATGCTTTTTAGCCAAGTACTTCAGCAAACACAAGAATGCCTGCTGAACCACTTCGGCGAGAAATTGTCTTTTACAGTCGACAGAACACTTAGCTATATTAAGCTACAATCAAAAGAACTTTTCGCAAGTATAGGTACTTCGATTCAGGCTTTCACTGACAAACCAGTACATCATCATCACAACATAGAAATAATTGCACGCCATTTTCCAGTTATTGTCTGAACGAAGGAAAAAAATTAGGCAATCTTTTCTTATATTATAAAGAAGAAATATTTGTATTTTTGTATTGAATATTAGAATATTTTACTGATAAAGGCATATTCTGGTATATATCCCGTCCGAAGCCAGGGCGGGCCGCTAGTATGGAATAGCCACAGTTATAGCAACAACATTGAACCTCAAAAAAGAGGGCAACGAACTGACAAAACCACTTTCAGTCAATGCTGATTTGACGTTTGTAAAACTACTTTCCAACTCTTCATAATTTGGAGCGCTTAATAAGCACCTAAACAAACGTGTATCAACAGCTACATGCAGAAATGCTCAGCTCTCTTCTAGAAGAAGAATAAGTGAGCTCAGAGCGAGCATATAGCGTATCAACACTTCAAACTGGAGGCATCCTAGAACCATGTTTCTAAAGACTGCAGCCAATGACAAACGCAGTTCTGATGAATTTGAAACAACTCAGTTTCCGTGGAATGAATTATTGAATGAAGAATATAAGCAAAGCTCACTAAGAATGAGCAGCCAAATGCAGAAATGCTCAGCTCTCCTGCAGCAGGAATAAATGAGCTCAGAGCGAGCATATGGCCGCATCACAAGAGCACGTCATCGCTAACACAAAAATTGAAAAGGAGTATGTCAATTTGGTAGTGCAGAAAAATCACAAGCTACATTACCTCTGTCCGTACAATCCTGTGAAAGAATCCGGCTGACATAAAGAGTTCATCATGTTAGCAGAACAATTCTGACATACCCCTGCATGCATACTTATTCCAAAGTAGGATACTAGCGAAACAATTCAAATCTATAACGTACACGTAGGCTATCTGTACCAATATTATAAAGAGAAAAGATTTGTATTTTTATTGAATATTAACTAGAATCATTTTTTTTTTAATTTTAATACACCATAATTATAGCTGTACACTATCAATTTGTGAATTTAAAGGCATCCTAGAACCATGTTTCCGAAGACTTCAGTCAACGGCAAACGCAATTGAGATGAATTTGAACACTCGGTTTCCATGCAATTTATTAGTGAACAAATGTAAGCAAAGCTCACTAAGAAGGAGCAGCCAAATACAAAAAGGCTCAGCTCACCCACTCACAGAATGGAAACTGGTGAGCTCAAAGCGAGCATAATGGTACCTTAGAACACCCATCGTCAGAACAATATAATAATATAATAAAATGGAGAGATGGTCATCTCATTTAAGACTAAGATCTAAGATCCCTCTCAAGAAAAAATAAATTAAGAACTTGAAACGAATATAACAATTTGTAATTATAATACCGCGTTCTAGGCGGGTATTATCATAAATTCATCTTCATAATTTGAATCGGACAAATCACAAAAACCGGTTAATAGAAATTCGATTTTATAAAATTTAGTAAAATATTACTTTGATTGATGTCATTCCATCAATGAATTAAGTAAAAATGACACTTTAGCGACCAAATGCAAGAATGCTTAGCTCACCCATTCGCAGAATGGGTCAGAATTTTTACAAAAAAGGCCAAAAAATTTGTTAAGGGCTAACACAATAATGGTTGCCAGTCACAGAGCGAGCTCGAAGCAAGTGTAATATGGCCGCACCACAGTGTCTGATGGAGGGCACACCAGCTGACCAGCACCATGTGTTGCCCCTAAGATGAGTGACCAACAACCACGCAAGTGGATGTGATGCATTTCAAACAACCCTTTCAGTTACATACAAAGGAAAATCCACACAGAATGGATAGCCACATGCAAAAATGCTCAGCTGTCTTCAACAAGCAAAGAGCTTGTGGAGCTTGCAAGAGAGCAGCTCATTCAGCTCAGAGCGAGCATGTGACCATCAGGATTGGAAGATTAACTCGGCTCACCCAGGCAAAACCCCTGACTGTACCTATAACAAGAGCTAGCGCGCAAAACGTTAACTAGAAAGAGGAAATATATTTCAAAATTTTCATAATGTGGACCAGGTTTTTATGGTGAGGAAGACTGTCAATCAATAAACAGCCTTACTTGAGAACTCACACAACATACTTATTATGGAATTTGAAAAACTTGGAACTGCCTTTTTTGGTGTGTGCTGAGCAAACTTACTTGCCTCAGCGGCCAAATGCAAAAATACTCAGCTCTCCTCGACATGAGGGTAAAATGAGCTCAGAGCGAGCAAATGGCTACACCAGAAACTGAAGGCAGACAACCACACAGGGAACACCAGAATTAAACCCACTAGTAGGTACTTATTTGAATGAACTAGAAGGCATCATTAATTAATCATTCTTCTCCTGAGAAAAAATACAAATATAACCACCATTATTGACAGCGTTATTCATCTACCTTATTTGATCGGGACTAATTAATATAAGCCATTAACCAGTTATACAAGATTTTGTATAATGTTTTGATGTCATTTCATCAATTAAATGAGTGGCACTTTAGCACCAAATGCAAGAATGCTTAGCTCACCCATTCGCAGAATGGGTAGAAATGAGCTCAAAGCGAGCATTATGGCGTCTCAAATGTCACACTAAACAGACGAGGCAGTCTCTTAAAAACTTTGTATTTAGGGTGTTTTTAATATCGTGTGGATTTCATCACGCACGCGGGATGGCCTGCGTCCCCTCACCCTCCGCGTGCGTATTCCACGCAAACAATAATTACTTGTATGAAAAGGACACTTGCGGGTGTCACGCACGCGGGGCAATACATACCGCCATAATAATCACCATCATCATAAATAATATCTGAAGTATCCATAATGCCAATGTTTCCAGACGGACGCCATTCCAAAAAGCGATATGGCAATCGGCACTAATAAAGATTTGTATTTTAGTATTGAATATTTAAAAAACCTGATTAATATAGGCCTATTCAAATATACCTACCGGTGCGAAGCCGGGCACGGCGCGCCGCTAAGTATGGAATAACCACAGTTATAACAACAACATTGAATCTCGACAAATGTTGCAACAAACTGATAAAAACCACTTCCAGTCAATGCTGATACGTTTATAAAAGCATTTTCCAACTCTTGATCATTTGGAGCGCTTAATAAGCACCTAAACAAACGTGTATCAACAGCTACATGCGGAAATGCTCAGCTCTCTTCTAGAAGAAGAATAAGTGAGCTCAGAGCGAGCATATAGCGTATCAACACGTCAAACTGGAGGCATCCGCCACGTTTCCAAAGACGGCAGCCAACGGCAAACGCAGTTCAGATGAATTTGAAACAACTCAGTTTCCATGCAATTTATTAGTTAACGAATGTAAGCAAAGCTCACTAAGAATGAGCAGCCAAATGCAGAAATGCTCAGCTCTCCTGCAGCAGGAATGAATGAGCTCAGAGCGAGCATATGGCCGCATCACAAGAGCACGTCACCGCTAACACAAAAATTTAAATGGAGCATGTCAATTGGTATTATTATATTTTATTATTGGTAGGAAATTTACCACACAAAATGACGAACTCGAAGTCTAACCTGTCGCACCAAAGCACTAAGAGCTCTGCAGGTAGTCCCTGATCATCACGTAAGTAGGTACATAAGTACGTTACTAATAGCGATCCAGCTAAATCCAAAAAACCCACAGAAGATTAAAGATTTATATTATCAGAACACTCCATACGACATTTTCATAATGTGGACCAGGTTTTTATTGTGAGGAAGACTGTCAATCAATAAACAGATTAACATGAGAACTTACCTTACACACCTTTTAAGAAATTTCTAGAATTTGGATTTAAAAAATTTGGAGCTGCCTTTTTAGGTGTGCAAAGGCAAACTTACCTACAGAATCAGCGGCCAAATGCAAAAATGCTCAGCTCTCCTCGACATGAGGGTAAAATGAATTCAGAGCGAGCAAATGGCGACACCAGAAACTGAAGGCAGACAACCACACAGGGAACCCCAGAATTAAACCCACTAGTATTTATTTGAATGAACTAGAAGGCATCATTAATGAATCACTCTTCTCCTGGGAAAAATTACAAATATAACCAACATTATTGACACCGTTATTCATCTACCTTATTTCTTCGGGACTAATTAATGTAAACCATTAACTAGTTACCGCTAACCAGTTTTTCATAATTCGATTTTATGGTATTGTAAAATATTTTGATGTCATTTCATTAATTAAATGAGTGAAACTTTAGCACAAAATGCAAGAATGATGAGCTCACCCATTCACAGAATGGGTCGGAATGAGCTCAAAGCGAGCATTATGACGTCGTGTTACACTGAACAGACCGTCCAATATATACGCCAGCAACATTTCCCATAAAGATTAAGGTCATCATGACATTAGATGCTTCTTAGGACTTAACTGTGACGCTCCTGCAGCAAAATGTAATGCTCAGTTCACTTGCACAGTCTTTGAACAGCACCGCTTCATGATGATGGTATTGATTAAGCAATGAAGAGCTTGACAAATATGTAAACGAACTTATCTCCGTCCTTACTCTCTCTACAAGCATGATCGAAGCACTTACTGGTGCTATATTAAATGCTTTTTAGCCAAGTACTTCAGCAAACACAAGAATGCCTACTGAACCACTTCGGCGAGAAATTGTCTTTTACAGTCGACAGAACACTTAGCTATATTATTAAGCTACAATTAAAAGAACTTTTCGCAAGTACCTATAGTACTTCGATTGAGGCTTTTACTAACAAACCAGTACATCATCATTACAACATAGAAATAATTGCACGCCATTTTCCAGTTCTTGTTTGACGCACGAAGGGAAAGAATTAGGCAATCTTTTCTGATTTTATAAACAAGAAAGATTTGTATTTTTGTATTGAATATTAGAATATTTTTCTGATAAAGGCATATTTTTGTATATCTACCCGTCCGAAGCCAGGGCGGGCCGCTAGTATGGAATAGCCACAGTTATAAAAACAACATTGAACCTCAAAAACGTGGCAACGACTGACAAAACCACTTTCAGTCAATGCTGATACGTTTATAAAAGCATTTTTCAACTCTTGATTATTTGCAGCGCTTAATAAGCACCTAAACAAACGTGTATCATCAGCTACATGCGGAAATGCTCAGCTCTCTTCTAGAAGAAGAATAAGTGAGCTCAGAGCGAGCATATAGCGTATCAACACTTCAAACTGAAGACATCCGCAAACGATGTTTCCAAAGACTGCAGCCAACGGCAAACGCAATTGAAGATGAATTTGAAACAACTTGGTTTCTGTGCAATGAATTAGTGAACGAATGTAAGCAAAGCTCACTAAGAATGAGCAGCCAAATGCAAAAATGCTCAGCTCTCCTGCAGCAGGAATAAGTGAGCTCAGAGCGAGCATATGGCCGCATCACAAGAGCACGCGCACGCCAAGTAAAAGTGACACTTTGGCGACCAAATGCAAGAATGCTTAGCTCACCCATTCACAGAATGGGTAGAAATGAACTCAAAGCGAGCATTATGGCGTCTCAGTGGCACACTGAACAAAACGTGCGGCTTATTTGAATACCACCACACCACAAACCAATAGTATGTGTGCACTGAACAGGGACCATTACCATTAGCCAAAAAATCAACACATTATTCGCAAAACAAAATAATGTATGAGGAGATCTCATTATGAGATATTTTAAAATCTCATCTAGAATTCCGAGAATGCAGAGAATGAAGAAAATGCAGAAATGCGCTGTAGGTACAGAGATCAAACCACATTAACTTACCATTACCACTATCAATCACCCAAATGAAATTTACACGAGAGAAAGGCACCATTCTGCGTAAGGAGAGATTTTAAAAATCTCATCTTCATAATTTGAACGGGACGATGGCTAAAACCAGTTTTTCAAAATTCAATTTTATGTACTTTGATGTCATTTCGCCAGTGACACTTTTGCGACCAAATGTAAGAATGCTTAGCTCACTCATATACAGAATGGGTCAGAATGAGCTCAAAGCGAGCATTATGGCGTCGTATTACACTGAACAGACCGTCCAAAATATACGCCAGCAACATTTCCCATAAAGATTAAGGTCATCATGACATTAGATGCTTCTTAAGAATTAACTGTGCCTCTCCTGCAGCAAAATGTAGCGCACAGTTCACTTATACAGTCTTTGAACAGCACTGCTTCCAGTCAATGCTGATACGTTTATAAAAGCATTTTCCAACTCTAGATCATTTGGAGCGCTTAATAAGCACCTAAACAAACGTGTATCAACAGCTACATGCGGAAATGCTCAGCTCTCTTCTAGAAGAAGAATAAGTGAGCTCAGAGCGAGCATATAGCGTATCAACACTTCAAACTGGAGGCATCCCAGAACCACGTTTCCAAAGGCTGCAGCCAACGGCAAACGCAGCTCAGATTAATTTGAAACAACTCAGTTTCCGTGAAATTAATTAGTAAACGAATGTAAGCAAAGCTCACTAAGAATGAGCAGCCAAATGCCAAAATGCTCAGCTCTCCTGCAGCAGGAATAATGAGCTCAGAATATCCAGAAAACCCACAGAAGAAAAAAGATTTATATTATCAGAACACTCCATACATACCGAAAACATAATATTCGGAAGTACGATCCTAGCGAGCAAATGGTCGAACCAAAATAGAATCTCCACTAATTGTATCTAAATACAATTTACAGAAGTTCAAAGCGTTATTTTCATAATGTGGACCAGGTTTTTATTGTGAGGAAGACTGTCAATCAATAAACAGATTAACACTCACACACCTTTTAAGAAATTTCTAGAATTTGGATTTGAAAAATTTGGAGCTGCCTTTTTAGGTGTGCAAAGGCAAACTTACCTACAGAATCAGCGGCCAAATGCAAAAATGCTCAGCTCTCCTCAACATGAGGGTAGAATGAGCTCAGAGCGAGCAAATGGCTACACCAGAAACTAAAGGCAGACAACCACACAGGGAACCCTAGAATTAAACCCACTAGTACTTATTTGAATGAACTAGAAGGCATCATTAATGAATCACTCTTCTCCTGAGAAAAATTACAAATATAACCAACATTATTGACACCGTTATTCATCTACCTTATTTCTTCGGGACTAATTAATGTAAACCATTAACCAGTTACCGCTAACCAGTTTTTCATAATTCGATTTTATGGTATTGTAAAATATTTTGATGTCATTTCATTAATTAAATGAGTGAAACTTTAGCACAAAATGCAAGAATGATGAGCTCACCCATTCACAGAATGGGTCGGAATGAGCTCAAAGCGAGCATTATGACGTCGTGTTACACTGAACAGACCGTCCAAAATATACGCCAGCAACATTTCCCATAAAGATTAAAGTCATCATGACATTAGATGCTTCTTAGGACTTAACTGTGACGCTCCTGCAGCAAAATGTAATGCTCAGTTCACTTGCACAGTCTTTGAACAGCACCGCTTCATGATGATGGTATTGATTAAGCAATGAAGAGCTTGACAAATATGTAAACGAACTTATCTCCGTCCTTACTCTCTCTACAAGCATGATCGAAGCACTTACTGGTGCTATATTAAATGCTTTTTAGCCAAGTACTTCAGCAAACACAAGAATGCCTACTGAACCACTTCGGCGAGAAATTGCCTTTTACAGTCGACAGAACACTTAGCTATATTAAGCTACAATTAAAAGAACTTTTCGCAAGTACCTATAGTACTTCGATTGAGGCTTTTACTAACAAACCAGTACATCAGCATCACAACATAGAAATAATTGCACGCCATTTTCCAGTTCTTGTTTGACGCACGAAGGGAAAGAATTAGGCAATCTTTTCTGATTTTATAAACAAGAAAGATTTGTATTTTTGTATTGAATATTAGAATATTTTTCTGATAAAGGCATATTTTTGTATATCTACCCGTCCGAAGCCAGGGCGGGCCGCTAGTATGGAATAGCCACAGTTATAAAAACAACATTGAACCTCAAAAACGTGGCAACAACTGACAAAACCACTTTCAGTCAATGCTGATAACTACGTTTATAAAAGCATTTTTCAACTCTTGATCATTTGGAGCGCTTAATAAGCACCTAAACAAACGTGTATCATCAGCTACATGCGGAAATGCTCAGCTCTCTTCTAGAAGAAGAATAAGTGAGCTCAGAGCGAGCATATAGCGTATCAACACTTCAAACTGAAGACATCCGCAAACGATGTTTCCAAAGACTGCAGCCAACGGCAAACGCAATTGAAGATGAATTTGAAACAACTTGGTTTCTGTGCAATGAATTAGTGAACGAATGTAAGCAAAGCTCACTAAGAATGAGCAGCCAAATGCAAAAATGCTCAGCTCTCCTGCAGCAGGAATAAGTGAGCTCAGAGCGAGCATATGGCCGCATCACAAGAGCACGCGCACGCCAAGTAAAAGTGACACTTTGGCGACCAAATGCAAGAATGCTTAGCTCACCCATTCACAGAATGGGTAGAAATGAACTCAAAGCGAGCATTATGGCGTCTCAGTGGCACACTGAACAAAACGTGCGGCTTATTTGAATACCACCACAAACCAAAAGTATGTGTGCACTGAACAGGGACCATTACCATTAGCCAAAAAATCAACACATTATTCGCAAAACAAATGTATGAGGAGATCTCATTATGAGATATTTTAAAATCTCATCTAGAATTCCGAGAATGCAGAGAATGAAGAAAATGCAGAAATACGCTGTAGGTACAGAGATCAAACCACATTAACTTACCATTACCACTATCAATCACCCAAAAGAAATTTACTCAAGAGAAAGGCACCATTCTGCGTAAGGAGAGATTTAAAAATCTCATCTTCATAATTTGAACGGGACGATGGCTAAAACCAGTCTTTCAAAATTCAATTTTATGTACTTTGATGTCATTTCGCCAGTGACACTTTTGCGACCAAATGTAAGAATGCTTAGCTCACTCATATACAGAATGGGTCAGAATGAGCTCAAAGCGAGCATTATGGCGTCGTGTTACACTGAACAGACCGTCTAAAATATACGCCAGCAACATTTCCCATAAAGATTAAGGTCATCATGACATATTAGATGTTTCTTAGGACTTAACTGTGACGCTCCTGCAGCAAATAATGCTCAGTTCACTTACACAGTCTTTGAACAGCACCGCTTTTAGTCAATGCTGAATACGTTTATAAAAGCATTTACCAACTCTTGGTCATTTGGAGCGCTTAATAAGCACTTAAACAAACGTGTATCAACAGCTACATGCAGAAATGCTCAGCTCTCTTCTAGAAGAAGAATAAGTGAGCTCAGAGCGAGCATATTATAGCGTATCAACACTTCAAACTGGAGGCATCCTAGAACCATGTTTCTAAAGACTGCAGCCAATGACAAACGCAGTTCTGATGAATTTGAAACAACTCAGTTTCCGTGGAATGAATTATTGAATGAAGAATATAAGCAAAGCTCACTAAGAATGAGCAGCCAAATGCAGAAATGCTCAGCTCTCCTGCAGCAGGAATAAATGAGCTCAGAGCGAGCATATGGCCGCATCACAAGAGCACGTCATCGCTAACACAAAAATTGAAAAGGAGTATGTCAATTTGGTAGTGCAGAAAAATCACAAGCTACATTACCTCTGTCCGTACAATCCTGTGAAAGAATCCGGCTGACATAAAGAGTTCATCATGTTAGCAGAACAATTCTGACATACCCCTGCATGCATACTTATTCCAAAGTAGGATACTAGCGAAACAATTCAAATCTATAACGTACACGTAGGCTATCTGTACCAATATTATAAAGAGAAAAGATTTGTATTTTTATTTAATATTAACTAGAATCATTTTTTTTTTTAATTTTAATACACCATACAGGGTGACAGGTAAAGCGATACATTCCTTGAAAGGGGTTAAAGTAGAGCTTATTTGCAGTCATTTAAGTCATATGACACCATGTCCGAAACTTGTTCATTTCCAAGTTATTCGAGATTTAAGTATTTTTTTAAAAATCTCCAGTTTTTATGTTAAAATGTACCCTTGCAATGAAGAATACGGAATAATGTTAACTTTTTTGTTGTATTCGTATAGCTAAATAATAAGATTGACATTTTAAATTAAAATTTGCAAGAAAGAATCATCATTACTCAAGTAAAAGCTAAAAAACCATGTATTATTTTGCAAAAAAAATATGTTTTAGGTAATTAAACGAAGAATTTCCAAGAAAAAATGTATGGAATGTTGTGTACAAATTACAGAATTTAGTTCCTTGATTCATTAGCTATTCAAAAAGGTACAGGTGTTTAACAAACAATACATAATTATTTTTTTATTTGAATTTAAACGTCTAGTAAGATACTTTCATAAAAAAATAAATAAATAAAAAAGTCACACTAACAACTGTTCTTGGGTCTCAATGAATGAAAACTTAGTATTTTAATAATAATTGTATCACCTAATTTTATCTAGGTACATTATTTTAAGTCCTGCTCAAACTGTGAGCCCCGTCTTCTAATACAAGCTTGTAGTCTGTTTCTCACTTCTGTTTTTGTGACTCTTGTTGTCAAACTTTGCTGAATATCTTGAGCTGCCCTCTGAATGCGTTCACGAAGCTTTCACACACACAGCACACTTTCGGCTCAGTGTACGCCAATGGATGGATCAACAATATCCACTTCGTTGGATTGGGCACGGTGGACCCATTCCTTGGCCAGCCAGAAGTCCGGATCTGACCCCTTGCGATTTTTATTTATAACGTAAACAACGAGCAAAAGCTTCGTGAGCGCATTCAGAGGGCAGCTCAAGATATTCAGCAGTTTGACAACAAGAGTCACAAAAACAAAAGTGAGAAACAGACTACGAGCTTGTATTAGAAGACGGGGCTCACAGTTTGAGCAGGACTTAAAATAATGTACCTAGATAAAATTAGGTGATACAATTATTATTAAAATACTAAGTTTTCATTCATTGAGACCCAAGAACAGTTGTTAGTGTGACTTTTTTATTTATTTATTTTTTTATGAAAGTATCTTACTAGACGTTTAAATTCAAATAAAAAAATAATTATGTAGTGTTTGTTAAACACCTGTACCTTTTTGAATAGCTAATGAATCAAGGAACTAAATTCTGTAATTTGTACACAACATTCCATACATTTTTTCTTGGAAATTCTTCGTTTAATTACCTAAAACATATTTTTTTTGCAAAATAATACATGGTTTTTTAGCTTTTACTTGAGTAATGATGATTCTTTCTTGCAAATTTTAATTTAAAATGTCAATCTTATTATTTAGCTAAACGAATACAACAAAAAAGTTAACATTATTCCGTATTCTTCATTGCAAGGGTACATTTTAACATAAAAACTGGAGATTTTTTAAAAAATACTTAAATCTCGAATAACTTGGAAATGAACAAGTTTCGGACATGGTGTCATATGACTTAAATGACTGCAAATAAGCTCTACTTTAACCCCTTTCAAGGAATGTATCGCTTTACCTGTCACCCTGTATAGCTGTACACTATCAATTTGTGAATTTAAAGGCATCCTAGAACCATGTTTCCGAAGACTTCAGTCAACGGCAAACGCAATTGAGATGAATTTGAACACTCGGTTTCCATGCAATTTATTAGTGAACAAATGTAAGCAAAGCTCACTAAGAAGGAGCAGCCAAATACAAAAAGGCTCAGCTCACCCACTCACAGAATGGAAACTGGTGAGCTCAAAGCGAGCATAATGGTACCTTAGAACACCCATCGTCAGAACAATATAATAATATAATAAAATGGAGAGATGGTCATCTCATTTAAGACTAAGATCTAAGATCCCTCTCAAGAAAAAATAAATTAAGAACTTGAAACGAATATAACAATTTGTAATTATAATACCGCGTTCTAGGCGGGTATTATCATAAATTCATCTTCATAATTTGAATCGGACAAATCACAAAAACCGGTTAATAGAAATTCGATTTTATAAAATTTAGTAAAATATTACTTTGATTGATGTCATTCCATCAATGAATTAAGTAAAAATGACACTTTAGCGACCAAATGCAAGAATGCTTAGCTCACCCATTCGCAGAATGGGTCAGAATTTTTACAAAAAAAGCAAAAAAAATTGTTAAGGGCTAACACAATAATGGTTGCCAGTCACAGAGCGAGCTCGAAGCGAGTGTAATATGGCCGCACCACAATGTCTGATGGAGGGCACACCAGCTGACCAGCACCATGTGTAGCCCCTAAGATGAGTGACCAACAACCACGCAAGTGGATGTGATGCATTTCAAACAACCCTTTCAGTTACATACAAAGGAAAATCCACACAGAATGGATAGCCACATGCAAAAATGCTCAGCTGTCTTCAACAAGCAAAGAGCTTGTGGAGCTTGCAAGAGAGCAGCTCATTCAGCTCAGAGCGAGCATGTGACCATCAGGATTGGAAGATTAACTCGGCTCACCCAGGCAAAACCCCTGACTGTACCTATAACAAGAGCTAGCGCGCAAAACGTTAACTAGAAAGAAGAAATATATTTCAAAATTTTCATAATGTGGACCAGGTTTTTATGGTGAGGAAGACTGTCAATCAATAAACAGCCTTACTTGAGAACTCACACAACATACTTATTATGGAATTTGAAAAACTTGGAACTGCCTTTTTTGGTGTGTGCTGAGCAAACTTACTTGCCTCAGCGGCCAAATGCAAAAATACTCAGCTCTCCTCGACATGAGGGTAAAATGAGCTCAGAGCGAGCAAATGGCTACACCAGAAACTGAAGGCAGACAACCACACAGGGAACAACAGAATTAAACCCACTAGTAGGTACTTATTTGAATGAACTAGAAGGCATCATTAATGAATCATTCTTCTCCTGCGAAAAAATACAAATATAACCACCATTATTGACACCGTTATTCATCTAACTTATTTGATCGGGACTAATTAATGTAAGCCATTAACCAGTTATACAAGATTTTGTATAATGTTTTGATGTCATTTCATCAATTAAATGAGTGACACTTTAGCACCAAATGCAAGAATGCTTAGCTCACCCATTCGCAGAATGGGTAGAAATGAGCTCAAAGCGAGCATTATGGCGTCTCAAATGTCACACTAAACAGACGAGGCAGTCTCTTAAAAATTTTGTATTTAGGGTGTTTTTAATATCGTGTGGATTTCATCACGCACGCGGGATGGCCTGCGTCCCCTCACCCTCCGCGTGCGTATTCCACGCAAACAATAATTACTTGTATGAAAAGGACACTTGCGGGTGTCACGCACGCGGGGCAATACATACCGCCATAATAATCACCATCATCATAAATAATATCTGAAGTATCCATAATGCCAATGTTTCCAGACGGACGCCATTCCAAAAAGCGATATGGCAATCGGCACTAATAAAGATTTGTATTTTAGTATTGAATATTTAAAAAACCTGATTAATATAGGCCTATTCAAATATACCTACCGGTGCGAAGCCGGGCACGGCGCGCCGCTAAGTATGGAATAACCACAGTTATAACAACAACATTGAATCTCGACAAATGTTGCAACAAACTGATAAAAACCACTTCCAGTCAATGCTGATACGTTTATAAAAGCATTTTCCAACTCTTGATCATTTGGAGCGCTTAATAAGCACCTAAACAAACGTGTATCAACAGCTACATGCGGAAATGCTCAGCTCTCTTCTAGAAGAAGAATAAGTGAGCTCAGAGCGAGCATATAGCGTATCAACACGTCAAACTGGAGGCATCCGCCACGTTTCCAAAGACGGCAGCCAACGGCAAACGCAGTTCAGATGAATTTGAAACAACTCAGTTTCCATGCAATTTATTAGTTAACGAATGTAAGCAAAGCTCACTAAGAATGAGCAGCCAAATGCAGAAATGCTCAGCTCTCCTGCAGCAGGAATAAATGAGCTCAGAGCGAGCATATGGCCGCATCACAAGAGCAAGTCACCGCTAACACAAAAATTTAAATGGAGTATGTCAATTAGTATTATTATATTTTATTATTGGTAGGAAATTTACCACACAAAATGACGAACTCGAAGTCTAACCTGTCGCACCAAAGCACTAAGAGCTCTGCAGGTAGTCCCTGATCATCACGTAGTACATAAGTACGTTACTAATAGCGATCCAGCTAAATCCAAAAAACCCACAGAAGATTAAAGATTTATATTATCAGAACACTCCATACGACATTTTCATAATGTGGACCAGGTTTTTATTGTGAGGAAGACTGTCAATCAATAAACAGATTAACATGAGAACTTAACTACCTTACACACCTTTTAAGAAATTTCTAGAATTTGGATTTAAAAAATTTGGAGCTGCCTTTTTAGGTGTGCAAAGGCAAACTTACCTACAGAATCAGCGGCCAAATGCAAAAATGCTCAGCTCTCCTCGACATGAGGGTAAAATGAGCTCAGAGTGAGCAAATGGCGACACCAGAAACTGAAGGCAGACAACCACACAGGGAACCCCAGAATTAAACCCACTAGTATTTATTTGAATGAACTAGAAGGCATCATTAATGAATCACTCTTCTCCTGGGAAAAATAACAAATATAACCAACATTATTGACACCGTTATTCATCTACCTTATTTCTTCGGGACTAATTAATGTAAACCATTAACTAGTTACCGCTAACCAGTTTTTCATAATTCGATTTTATGGTATTGTAAAATATTTTGATGTCATTTCATTAATTAAATGAGTGAAACTTTAGCACAAAATGCAAGAATGATGAGCTCACCCATTCACAGAATGGGTCGGAATGAGCTCAAAGCGAGCATTATGACGTCGTGTTACACTGAACAGACCGTCCAATATATACGCCAGCAACATTTCCCATAAAGATTAAGGTCATCATGACATTAGATGCTTCTTAGGACTTAACTGTGGCGCTCCTGCAGCAAAATGTAATGCTCAGTTCACTTGCACAGTCTTTGAACAGCACCGCTTCATGATGATGGTATTGATTAAGCAATGAAGAGCTTGACAAATATGTAAACGAACTTATCTCCGTCCTTACTCTCTCTACAAGCATGATCGAAGCACTTACTGGTGCTATATTAAATGCTTTTTAGCCAAGTACTTCAGCAAACACAAGAATGCCTACTGAACCACTTCGGCGAGAAATTGCCTTTTACAGTCGACAGAACACTTAGCTATATTAAGCTACAATTAAAAGAACTTTTCGCAAGTACCTATAGTACTTCGATTGAGGCTTTTACTAACAAACCAGTACATCATCATCACAACATAGAAATAATTGCACGCCATTTTCCAGTTCTTGTTTGACGCACGAAGGGAAAGAATTAGGCAATCTTTTCTGATTTTATAAACAAGAAAGATTTGTATTTTTGTATTGAATATTAGAATATTTTTCTGATAAAGGCATATTTTTGTATATCTACCCGTCCGAAGCCAGGGCGGGCCGCTAGTATGGAATAGCCACAGTTATAAAAACAACATTGAACCTCAAAAACGTGGCAACGACTGACAAAACCACTTTCAGTCAATGCTGATACGTTTATAAAAGCATTTTTCAACTCTTGATCATTTGGAGCGCTTAATAAGCACCTAAACAAACGTGTATCATCAGCTACATGCGGAAATGCTCAGCTCTCTTCTAGAAGAAGAATAAGTGAGCTCAGAGCGAGCATATAGCGTATCAACACTTCAAACTGAAGACATCCGCAAACGATGTTTCCAAAGACTGCAGCTAACGGCAAACGCAATTGAAGATGAATTTGAAACAACTTGGTTTCTGTGCAATGAATTAGTGAACAAATGTAAGCAAAGCTCACTAAGAATGAGCAGCCAAATGCAAAAATGCTCAGCTCTCCTGCAGCAGGAATAAGTGAGCTCAGAGCGAGCATATGGCCGCATCACAAGAGCACGCGCACGCCAAGTAAAAGTGACACTTTGGCGACCAAACACAAGAATGCTTAGCTCACCCATTCACAGAATGGGTAGAAATGAACTCAAAGCGAGCATTATGGCGTCTCAGTGGCACACTGAACAAAACGTACGGCTTATTTGAATACCACCACAAACCAAAAGTATGTGTGCACTGAACAGGGACCATTACCATTAGCCAAAAAATCAACACATTATTCGCAAAACAAATGTATGAGGAGATCTCATTATGAGATATTTTAAAATCTCATCTAGAATTCCGAGAATGCAGAGAATGAAGAAAATGCAGAAATACGCTGTAGGTACAGAGATCAAACCACATTAACTTACCATTACCACTATCAATCACCCAAAAGAAATTTACTCAAGAGAAAGGCACCATTCTGCGTAAGGAGAGATTTAAAAATCTCATCTTCATAATTTGAACGGGACGATGGCTAAAACCAGTCTTTCAAAATTCAATTTTATGTACTTTGATGTCATTTCGCCAGTGACACTTTTGCGACCAAATGTAAGAATGCTTAGCTCACTCATATACAGAATGGGTCAGAATGAGCTCAAAGCGAGCATTATGGCGTCGTGTTACACTGAACAGACCGTCCAAAATATACGCCAGCAACATTTCCCATAAAGATTAAGGTCATCATAACATTAGATGCTTCTTAGGAATTAACTGTGCCTCTCCTGCAGCAAAATGTAGCGCACAGTTCACTTATACAGTCTTTGAACAGCACCGCTTTCAGTCAATGCTGATACGTTTATAAAAGCATTTTCCAACTCTAGATCATTTGGAGCGCCTAAACAAACGTGTATCAACAGCTACATGCGGAAATGCTCAGCTCTCTTCTAGAAGAAGAATAAGTGAGCTCAGAGCGAGCATATAGCGTATCAACACTTCAAACTGGAGGCATCCCAGAACCACGTTTCCAAAGACTGCAGCCAACGGCAAACGCAGTTCAGATGAATTTGAAACAACTCAGTTTCCATGCAATGTATTAGTGAACGAATGTAAGCAAAGGCAAGATGCTTCTTAGGAAAGGAGTGCTTTCCCTGAATGGCGCGTTTCTCTCGTAAATTTCCTTAAAATATTTTTTTATAAATTATTTTTAAATATATTCTCATCTTCATAATTTGAACGGGACAAATGGAAAAAACCTGTTCATAAAAATTCGATTTTATAAAATTTAGTAAAATATTACTTGTCATTCCTTCAATGAATTAAGCAAAAGTGACACTTTAGCGACCAAATGCAACAATGCTTAGCTCACGGTATTCGCAGAATGGGTCAGAATGAGCTCAAAGCGAGCATTATGGCGTCGTGTTACACTGAACAGACCGTCCAAAATATACGCCAGCAACATTTCCCATAAAGATTAAGGTCATCATGACAATAGATGCTTCTTAGGACTTAACTGTGACGCTCCTGCAGCAAAATGTAATGCTCAGTTCACTTGCACAGTCTTTGCACAGCACCGCTTCATGATGATGGTATTGATTAAGCAATGAAGAGCTTGACAAATATGTAAACGAACTTATCTCCGTCCTTACTCTCTCTACAAGCATGATCGAAGCACTTACTGGTGCTATATTAAATGCTTTTTAGCCAAGTAGGTACTTCAGCAAACACAAGAATGCCTACTGAACCACTTCGGCGAGAAATTGCCTTTTACAGTCGACAGAACACTTAGCTATATTAAGCTACAATTAAAAGAACTTTTCGCAAGTACCTATAGTACTTCGATTGAGGCTTTTACTAACAAACCAGTACATCAGCATCACAACATAGAAATAATTGCACGCCATTTTCCAGTTCTTGTTTGACGCACGAAGGGAAAGAATTAGGCAATCTTTTCTGATTTTATAAACAAGAAAGATTTGTATTTTTGTATTGAATATTAGAATATTTTTCTGATAAAGGCATATTTTTGTATATCTACCCGTCCGAAGCCAGGGCGGGCCGCTAGTATGGAATAGCCACAGTTATAAAAACAACATTGAACCTCAAAAACGTGGCAACGACTGACAAAACCACTTTCAGTCAATGCTGATACGTTTATAAAAGCATTTTTCAACTCTTGATCATTTGGAGCGCTTAATAAGCACCTAAACAAACGTGTATCATCAGCTACATGCGGAAATGCTCAGCTCTCTTCTAGAAGAAGAATAAGTGAGCTCAGAGCGAGCATATAGCGTATCAACACTTCAAACTGAAGACATCCGCAAACGATGTTTCCAAAGACTGCAGCCAACGGCAAACGCAATTGAAGATGAATTTGAAACAACTTGGTTTCTGTGCAATGAATTAGTGAACGAATGTAAGCAAAGCTCACTAAGAATGAGCAGCCAAATGCAAAAATGCTCAGCTCTCCTGCAGCAGGAATAAGTGAGCTCAGAGCGAGCATATGGCCGCATCACAAGAGCACGCGCACGCCAAGTAAAAGTGACACTTTGGCGACCAAATGCAAGAATGCTTAGCTCACCCATTCACAGAATGGGTAGAAATGAACTCAAAGCGAGCATTATGGCGTCTCAGTGGCACACTGAACAAAACGTGCGGCTTATTTGAATACCACCACAAACCAAAAGTATGTGTGCACTGAACAGGGACCATTACCATTAGCCAAAAAATCAACACATTATTCGCAAAACAAATGTATGAGGAGATCTCATTATGAGATATTTTAAAATCTCATCTAGAATTCCGAGAATGCAGAGAATGAAGAAAATGCAGAAATACGCTGTAGGTACAGAGATCAAACCACATTAACTTACCATTACCACTATCAATCACCCAAAAGAAATTTACTCAAGAGAAAGGCACCATTCTGCGTAAGGAGAGATTTAAAAATCTCATCTTCATAATTTGAACGGGACGATGGCTAAAACCAGTCTTTCAAAATTCAATTTTATGTACTTTGATGTCATTTCGCCAGTGACACTTTTGCGACCAAATGTAAGAATGCTTAGCTCACTCATATACAGAATGGGTCAGAATGAGCTCAAAGCGAGCATTATGCCGTCGTGTTACACTGAACAGACCGTCCAAAATATACGCCAGCAACATTTCCCATAAAGATTAAGGTCATCATGACATTAGATGCTTCTTAGGAATCAACTGTGCCTCTCCTGCAGCAAAATGTAGCGCACAGTTCACTTATACAGTCTTTGAACAGCACCGCTTTCAGTCAATGCTGATTCGTTTATAAAAGCATTTTCCAACTCTAGATCATTTGGAGCGCTTAATAAGCACCTAAACAAACGTGTATCAACAGCTTCATGCGGAAATGCTCAGCTCTCTTCTAGAAGAAGAATAAGTGAGCTCAGAGCGAGCATATAGCGTATCAACACTTCAAACTGGAGGCATCCCAGAACCACGTTTCCAAAGACTGCAGCCAACGGCAAACGCAGTTCAGATGAATTTGAAACAACTCAGTTTCCATGCAATGTATTAGTGAACGAATGTAAGCAAAGCTCACTAAGAATGAGCAGCCAAATGCCAAAATGCTCAGCTCTCCTGCAGCAGGAATAATGAGCTCAGAATATCCAGAAAACCCACAGAAGAAAAAAGATTTATATTATCAGAACACTCCATACATACCGAAAACATAATATTCGGAAGTACGATCCTAGCGAGCAAATGGTCGAACGAAAATAGAATCTCCATTAATTGTATCTAAATACAATTTACAGAAGTTCAACGCGTTATTTTCATAATGTGGACCAGGTTTTTATTGTGAGGAAGACTGTCAATCAATAAACAGATTAACATGAGAACTCACACACCTTTTAAGAAATTTCTAGAATTTGGATTTGAAAAATTTGGAGCTGCCTTTTTAGGTGTGCAAAGGCAAACTTACCTACAGAATCAGTGGCCAAATGCAAAAATGCTCAGCTCTCCTCAACATGAGGGTAAAATGAGCTCAGAGCGAGCAAATGGCTACACCAGAAACTGAAGGCAGACAACCACACAGGGAACCCCAGAATTAAACAACCCACTAGTACTTATTTGAATGAACTAGAAGGCATCATTAATGAATCACTCTTCTCCTAAGAAAAATTACAAATATAACCACCATTACTGGTAGCGTTATTTATCTACCTAATTTGATCGGGACTAATTAATGTAAACCGCTAACCAGTTTTTTATAATTCCTTTTATTAGGTTTTAACTTTTGAATTATGTTATGATGTCACTTCATTAATTAAATGAGTGATACTTTAGTATCAAATGCAAGAATGCTTAGCTCACCCATTCACAGAATGGGTATAAGAGCTCAAAGCGAGCATTATAGCGTCGTGTTACACTGAACAGACCGTCCAATATATACGCCAGCAACATTTTCCATAAAGATTAAGGTCATCATGACATTAGATGCTTCTTAGGACTTAACTGTGACGCTCCTGAGGGTAAAATGAGGGTAAAATGAGCTTCGAGCGAACAAATGACTACACTAGAAAGTATCCGAAAACACTGTACCAAAACGTGGTTCCCACTTTGTCTCGAGCAGGGACACAAATGAATACAATCTTAGAAGTATGCTTAGCTAACCGATATGTTATAGCGTATCGCTCAAAGTCAGCATTTATGCCCAATAACTACATTCCTAAGCCACGCAAACCAGGATCTGTAACATCCAATAAAGAACCTACCTAGGCTGTTGTTAGGGCATTTAGAAGTGCCATTGTTACTATTGCCATTTGCAATATTGCCATTGCCATTTGCAAAATTTGCATATGCCATTTGATAACAATATGGCAGGTTTTCATATTTAATAAATTACTCATAATGTGGATCATGATCTACTTACTTAGCTAAGGCAATTTATCAAGCTCATAAGAAGCAGAGATTGAATTAAAGTCCGCAATTCTAAGCAAAAGTCAAGGGAAATCGGTTTTGTGGCCAAACGCAAGAATGCCCATCTACTTAGTCCACAATTTGGACGAAAATATGCTCAGAGCGAGCGTCTGACCATACCACGATCAATTTGACTTAATTACATTATTAATAATGTCTTTCCCAAAAGATATAAATGAGTCCTTCTGGTCCAAATGACCTTCCCATAATGAACACTGTCCCAAATAGTCCACTTCCCAAATTGTGCCAAAACGTTAACTCCCAAAATGGCCCTTTCCCAAAACGAAGATGCTCTTTATTTACATCACACCACAGAAGAATTTTGGCAAAATGAGTTTTACAACAGGTTTTTCTATTTACTCCCATGGGATTTTAATAACGTGGAAGGCAAATTATTTACCAATTTCGAACGAGTTCAAGTTCTTCTAACTTAGGTGTGGTCAAATACTTATGATGTCGTCGGTCCACCTTGTGTGGACATTCTACGCTGCGTTTTCCGGTACGCGGCCTACCAACCGGGCAGCATGGAAAGCATTGAGGAGGCCGATGTCCAGCAGTGGACGTCCTATGGCTGAGATGATGATGATGATGATATGGCGCAAGTAAGTAGGTACATATATTATACACTATGCGGAAAAATTTCCAAGTCGATGCGCTAGCCCGTCACACGTAGATACTACGAGCCTGGGAGGTGGCAGAGCGTGAGAACGACTCTCCACAGCGCTCCGCAGACGGGATTGGCCCCGGTTGATCCCGTCACCTCCCAATGGGGACTGGTAGGTCGGATCTTAGATGTTTTCTGTCCTAACTTGAAGAACTATAGGTCTTATAGGTTTTTAAACACTTCTTTTTATCCATAAGCTCTTGAACTGTATCTGTCCTGATGGAAAGTGATGATCAGGCCTAAGGTACCCGGAATGAAACACACAGGTACTAGTTCTCTTACTTGGCCAAGATGGTGCTAGCTAGCCAGACCGAACATTACTTGCCTAAAGCGTTTGAATAGTTGAAATACCAAAAGCTTGGTCCTAGTTACCAAGGTATACCTACAATTTTTTTTATGTGATAGGTGGCAACGTCAGTGAAGTCACAAGTGCGCTACCAACCTCTCCGATTGGGCCTCCGGTACCCTCACTCTTCAGCGAAACAGCGCAAGCGTTGCTTCACGCCGGTTTTCTGTGAGGCCGTGGTATCACTCCGGTCGAGCCGACCCATTCATGCCGAAGCGTGGCTCTCCCACGGAAAAAACAATGCTAGCGTATTAGTGTCACTAGAGAACCGCTGGACCGTTTAGTGATTTTTGGTAAGTACTTAGTAGCTTTATTTTAGTTAAATTAGAACCAAAAGCTGGTCAGCCGTTATCTCTAAACGCCTGGTTAGATGGTAACCTCAATAAGATATTTTGATGCGGGCATATGCTGGCTGTGTTTTTTTTTTGATCCAGCATAGACATGACATCAGAATGAAATACATTTCCAGGATATAAAAGATGGTCCGACTCCTGTATTTATGTCTGACCTTATAAATGACACAGGTATAGACGCACTGTCAATACCGGATCGCTGGTTCCGATTTTTGAAACTGTTGAACGATGGTGGTGCCCCTCTGTCAATGAGTTTGGTGGGACAGTTCAGTGTAGGGGGTGTAGGTCATCTTT